>NW_011960980.1:0-2196 GCF_000949405.1 Vollenhovia emeryi
GACCACGACCCATGAATCCCACCCCCCTCTTCCGGGCTACCAGCCTCTTAGGTGCGCAGCCACTCCTCTCCTCCTTCTTCTTCTCCTGGCTGCTGCTCCTTGGCTACCGGGGGGATCAGCCTCCCCCCTGCGTATCCTCTCCGCGTCCTCCTTCTCGCGCATTATCGTCTCGCAGTAAGCCGAGAACGCCTTCCAATTGTCCTCGTCCTCCACTATCGCCTCCACTACCTTCGGGAGGGCGAGGTCGTCGCCTATTACGCCCCTTAGGACGCGCCTCTGTTTTCTGCCCACGCCGGACAATGTTCCAACGTGTGCTGCGCTGTATCGTCCGCACTGTCGCAGTGGTGACAGCGGGACGTATCCTCTTTTCCGATCCGTCGCAGGTACCCACCGAAGCAACCGTGCCCGGTGAGCACCTGCGACGTTCGGTACGAAGCTCTGGCCCAAAGACGCTCGAGCCATGCGTCCAATTGAGGGAGGATGGCCGACACGGTCCTCTGGCCCGCGCAGTCTGGTTTCTCGAGCCACCGCCGCCATTCCTCCCTCATGTTCTTCTTTAACTGAAGGGCTATAGCCCTCCTAATCCTGGGAACTATGGTTCCCCTCCTCTTGGCTTCGGCCACCTTGTTGTAGGTAGCCGCGTGGACCTTGGCGGTCAGCTCGATAGGCGGTACGCCTGCCATTAGTGTTGCCGCCGCCCTGGACACTGTACGGTATCCCCGTATGACTCTAATGGCCATCCTTCTTTGCGTTTTGCGCAGGACGGCCGCAGCCGCCTTCTCCTTTTTCAGGGCGTCTGCCCAGATGGGGGCGCCGTAGAGGGCAATGGAGTTCGTGACGTTGCTATAAAGCTTCCTCACTCTGCCATGCGGCCCCCCCAAATTGGGCATAACCCTGGACAGGGCATTTGCCGCCGCGTCTAGCCTGGGCCCCAGCCCAACGAGGTGGTCTTTGAATGACCACCTCCCATCGATCCGTAGGCCCAGGTATTTTATCACCTTGCCCACTTGTATTCTCGTCCCGTCGACAGAGATGGTCGTGTTCGGTGGCTCGCCCCTCTTTCCATCGTGGATGTAAATCGCCTCCGTCTTTTTCGCAGCCACCCTCATCCCCAGGGACGCAATGGCCCTCACCGCGCGCGCTACAGCGATGTTCGCATTGTTGGCCGCGTCCTGCCACCCATCCCCGCCGGCAAGCACGAGAGTGTCGTCTGCGTAGCAGACCATCATGCTGCCGGCGGGCATGGGTGTCCTCAATACCTTGTCGTACGCGACGTCCCTCAGGATCGGTCCAAGGACCGAACCCTGCGGGACGCCGCGCACCGCATCCCATTTTCTGGGATCCCCCTCTCGGTAAATCTAATTTAACCTAACCTAACCCTAACCTTGAATTGAAATTCTTAGTGTGAAATAAGATCATCGGACTGAAACGGTCTTCTTTTCAATCGACGGAAAAAGTACCATCGCCAATCTTTTCGTGAGCTACATCTCGCTGCTTGAAATAAATGCTTCATTTGTAAGCTACCGACGCTCTCCCACCCCGACTATCGGAGAGCATATGCTAAAGACGAGAGACGCGCATGCCCGTCGATCCGTAAGGCATGATCGAGGAATCGAGCGGTCTCTCGTCCTCTTTCGTTCCGGGCCGCTTAACCAGTGAACACATAATAAATCCTATACCAAAGAAGGACGGTCTATAAGTACTTCGTGGAAAACTAACTCGGAAATATATTGGACTCTGGATCAGAGGATCCCTGACCAGAGGAAAGCGAGATTTTGACGTAAAGGCCCAGGAACATGTGAGAGAGCCATCGAGGGACATAATAAGAGAGCCATCGAGAGTTACCGAATTAAGATGAGTACATCGATCGCTTCTCATTATGATAAGATATTTCAATACAGGGTGTCAGATTCGATATGGACGACCCCAAAGATTATAGTAGATTGGGTTAAACTGAGAAGAAAAGTTATATAAAATTTTACAAAATCGTAATTATTATCGCCTAATTCAGAAAAACGTCTGAGCCAATAAGGCCGGACTCGGCAGCATGCAAAATGGTGTGTTTGTTGACATCTCTGAAAAATCGATAGCAAGAGGTGGAGTCACGCATCGATCGATGAGAGACGGTGGCGAGCGGGGAGCGGGGAGCGGTGAGCGGGCGAACGCGTTCGCTATCGTTTTTTGAGAGATGTCAAC
>NW_011960981.1:0-2196 GCF_000949405.1 Vollenhovia emeryi
GCCCCGTGATATGTACATCCTGCGTTTGCGTTAGCCTCTAGCAGCGGTACTAGTTAAGTCTTTGCAATACATCCTGCGTATGCGATAGTCTATAAGTAGCGGTATTGTCAAATGTAATTGTGATACATCCTGCGTATACGCTTTAGTTTTAAGCAGCGGTATTACATGTATTCCTACAATATTCTTTGTGATATTCGGCAGCGTCAATTATTTGTGATAGACACCCCGTGTCATACCAAAAATTATATTTCTTTCTCTCCAGCGTTAGCACTCGGGGGGGAGTGTGTGGCGACTTGCAGTTGCCCATCTATACGACGACACAGTCTATGGTCGTCGGTGGTGCTGTCCGAGCGGGACAGAATAAGTTAGTCGTAACTCGCCTGTGTCACGGTCAAGATTGACGTGTACCAGAGATCCCGAATAAAGCTCATATATATCTCCAGTACTGTGAGTGAATCATTCCCGCCTTCGCTATCAGCTATCGGCAAGGAAGTAATTGTGGGCACTTCAGCCGAGCTGTAATATCTTTACTAAGCCCCACAACTGTGATATTTCGAGCGGCATCTCATTTTGCGACAATAATTTTTTTTTTTCGTTTATTTCGCCAGAACTCTTGACATATCTTTCCGAGGATGGAGAACTCTTCGGAATATTACTCCCCCACAGTGAAAGATTCGAAATTTGCTGAGATGCTATAATGCCATACGAGAAGTTAGCATCTCATTTCTTTAAAATACGATTCTAAGTATAAATTAATAGAACTATTGTTAAAACTTATCAAGAACTCTAGAACTATGCCGGATGCAAGTAAATACGCAGTTTATTCTTGAGATGCTATCATTTGAGATGCTAGGTTCGCACTCATATTATAGTCACCCGCTTGTTGTGTATGTGCGTCTCACACAAATAGCGCCGGCATTTATGCCGATGCTCGTACACTTTTCGTATGTAAGATCTTATGATGCCAAGATATGTGACAGATATTACGTGGAGAAGTACACATTACAATTAATCGCTCACAGAGAGCCTCGCACGTGGAGTGGGTATGGATAAAAGAATTTTAAAGTTTATTCAATATTGCACTTCCCTATATAGCCAAGCGCTTACACAACAAATAGCATCTATGTAAAATTCGCCTGTGACGAGGTTAGAACATCTGTCATACAAACACTTGGCAGCATCGAGAAATGCAATGTTAAATTATCGCTATAATTTCTACGCAGCTTTTGCATTTCAATGTTACCCGTACTGACATAGTGCCTTGCAATAATTATCAACTCTATTGTACACTTTTCGTATGTAAGTTCTGATGATGCTGTGATGTGCGACCAGTATTACGAATGGAAGGACACATTACAATGAATCGCTCACAGAGAACCTAGCACGTGTGAAATGAGTATGTATATAAATAATTTTTAAGTTACTTCAATATTGCGCTTCCCTATATTGCCAAGTGCTTACATAACGTATAGCACCTATATAAAACTCGCATATCTCTATAGCTTCTCACACAATTATGACATGCGTTTATGCGATTAAATATGTGTGGAGGCGTTCCAAATTTGTCTCATTGCATGACATAATACAGTTTTTAGTATTATGATTTTTATTAGAATATTAAATATGTCTGTAAGTTACAAATAAAAAACGTCGTTACCCATTCGTTGCCAAAAAAAGTAATTGTAACGGTAACGACAGTACAAGTAACGCGTTACTTCTCAACCTTGGTTTTTACCTCCCACTAGCAACGCTACCGACTAGAATGTGCTGAATGCTTTTCTGGATTATTCTGATTCTGCCTCCTGTTTTTGCAGAAGAAATGTTGGTAAATGTTCACTATAGGGGAGTCAGCTCCGATGACCTTGACCTTGACATATGTTGTCAAGGTTACCCTCCTGAGTAACGCTCAGAAGGTTTTAGCCGTCGCTCGTTGTTTGTTAAAAAGTTATTAAAAAAACTATGTCGACCAATTATATGTAATTTTCAGACACAAATATTAAAAATTTTGAAAAATATTTTAAACAAAAGTTGTAGATCTCTTTGAAATATACATTTTATGTCCTATTCATTTTTACTGTGCGAGTAACAGTTTTCGAAAAAAAAATGATGAACTCTATATCTTATATCTCTCCTCCCATCTCCATCTGTCGTGCGTCATGGAAGTACATGCATGGAGGCAGTACGTTCCGCCCCCCC
>NW_011960982.1:0-2196 GCF_000949405.1 Vollenhovia emeryi
ATCTACAATGCGCACTTTTGGTCTAGAAACATTGTTTTATATAAGCAAATGAAACTTCAAAAATTTGTGGTACGATTATACGACGCGTAATCTACAATTTATCAACTCGCACGCATTTTTTAAACGCATTCATCCGCTGCGAAATAGAATGTTTCTAGACGCAAGGAGCACATTGTAGATTAGGCTTAAAAGCGAGCGTATCTCGCGCGACGGCCCCGGGACTCGGTCCCCGGGGTTTCCGGGCGCGGGCGCGGGCAGGCGAGGGGAATCGCAACGGACCCGCGGCCGAGTTAAACGCCGGGGGGGAGATCGATATCGCGTATCGTCGAAATCCGAGCTCGACGAGGCGAAAACGATCGTCTCTCGCGCGGCGGGGAGAGAGAGAACTCGCAGCCCCCCGCAATCAGCGCCGTTATCAGCGGCGGCGTTATCGTATATCGCTCGCGTCGTAGCTCGCGGGCACGACGCCGAGGTTCCTCGAGGAGCCGGCGAGTTGGTCGTCGCCCTCCGATCTCGCTATATATACCGTTTACGCGAGAAACGCGCGCGGAAGGCGAAACCGCTTGCCCCCCGCGTTCTCTCCTTTTCTCGCGCGTGCACACCCACGCCAACATACGCGCGCACACGCGCGCTGTCAGCGCGAGGTTAGCGCGAAGGTACGAACGCTCGTTTACTCGTACCTCGTCGGCGAGATCTCTTATCGCTTTCACGACGGACACGAAGGCTATGGTGGACGTGGTGGTTCCCGCTCGTAACAAGATCGCTCGCGACGCTGCGCACCGTCATCTGAGGCTCGGGGGTTTTCGGAGACCGGCTGCTGCACCCTCCCGCGACGCAGCTCCACAGTGCACTGAGGTCAATTCACTGAAGTGCGGCGATCAGGGCGACCTCGGCCGGCAGGCGCGCCAACCGCTCGCGGCGAAAAGTCCCCGGCGATGCGCGCGCGGCGCGAGGGAGGGTCTTTTGGCGCCCCCGCGAACGAACGAAAGCCAATCGTGACGGATGGATTACACACGTGAAAAACGCGGAGGGGGGGGGGGGACGGCAGAGAGAGAGCGACGCGTCTCTTATCGCGGCGCGCGAAGATGCAAATCGGAGCAAACGATTCAAATCCAGTACGGGAATTCTGTAACTTGCTATCGAGGTTTCTCGATAAAGTTAACTAGGAACAACCAATGAAAATCTGCGTCTTTTTCGAAGATCGTCCTCGCCATTGGCTGTCGCTAGTTAACGATACCGAAAAGCATCGATTACAAGTTACAGAATTCCCGTACTGAGTTGGGAAGTAAACTCGTTACTTGTAACGAAGTTACAGTTAGTTACTTTTTTTGGTAACTCTAACTTAACTTCGTTAAGGCTTTCACACATAAAATTCCGTAAGGACGTAAAACGTAAGCGTAAGAGAATCAACAGATTGGATTTGCTACTGCTTGCGTTATTGCCTTACGTTCTCGACTGTGATTGGTCGATTTTCTTATGCTTAAGTTTTACGTCCTTACGGAATTTTATGTGTGAAGGCTTTTACTCTCTCTCTCTCTCTCTCTCTTTTTCTCCATCTGTAACTGTAACTTAACTCAGTTACATGTTTTCGATAACTGGTAACTAATTTAATAGTTACATTAATAGTTACTTTACATATATTTTAAATCTCCGCAGATTGCAGCAGGCCTTGCCACCTACGCGTGGTCTACAATGCGAGTCGCAGAGTCGCAATCGTAAGAATAATCGACTGTAATTGGTCAATTCTGTCAGACACGTAAGAATTGACCAATCATAGTCGACTATTATTACGACTACGACTTTACGACTTCTATGTAGACGAGGCTATCGGATTCTTGTTCTTTTTTTTTCAGAAAACGGCGGCGCGAGTCGAGCTCGCGCGATCGATTTCTCGCGACGAGGGGTTCGCGCGTTTCTCGCATCGCGAGGTCTCGATAGGTGCCAGCGTGCTTATGTCACGGACACATTTTGAAAAATGCGCGCGCGTGTAACGTAACTGGCGCTTAAGGGGATGCTGGAGTGATTCTGCACTTTCGCACCTTTTGCACTTAAAACTGTCTGTTTCGTGGAAAGATTTGTGTAATACACAAATTAAATGGCACGTGTACAGATGATGGAAAGCAGCTGGCTATTCCGGCTAAATTAAAGAACAATATGACATCACTGAAACGAAGTGTGTAAGTCTAATAAAAAATA
>NW_011960983.1:0-2196 GCF_000949405.1 Vollenhovia emeryi
AGAAATTGATGAGGCTATGTATTGTGGAAAAGTGGATTATGGAGAGAGATTGCTAGAGATACTTTACAGTTCAATTAAATTCGCGTTTATTTCTTACAAAGAAACCCGTGTGGTACAAATCGACTTACATCGGCTACCGTCGTGCAGCGACTGGGACCGTGACTTACAAAAGTACGCGTGATCGCGAGATTCCCGAAAAACTATTCGTTGCCACGCTCGGCAATTTCCGTACATGCTCGCGCGCCCGCGTACGAAATGCGACGACCTGCCTCAATACTTCCGCCGTCGGAGCGTTTCGCATATAAACCGAGACTCGTGTACAATTTGCCAAATCTATCCCTTGGAAGTGCCTTTGTAAATATATCAGCTAATTGCACTTCAGTAGGTACGAACTTCGTATCTATTTCACAATTCTCGACCTGTTCCCGAATATAGTGATACTTTATATCAATATGCTTAGTTCTCTTATGGAACTCGGGGTTTCTAACAAGTCGTATCGCGCTTTGGTTATCGATACACAAGACGGTCGGTTTATCCTGTTTAAAACCGATACCTGAGAGCAGCTTTCGAAGCCACACTGCCTCTTTCGCTGCGGTAGCCGCTGCTACGTATTCCGCCTCGGTCGTGCTCAACGATACCATTTTCTGTCGCTGAGACGACCATGTTACTATTCCGCCTGCTATGAGAAACGCGTTCCCTGTTGTGGATCTGCGCGTTTCAACGTCGCTCGCAAAGTCTGCGTCCGAGTACCCGACTAGATTGATTCCTGACTCGTCCGCGCGAAACTCAATACCGATATCTACGGTTTTAACTAAATACGACAAGATTCGTTTGACCGCCTGCCAGTGACTCTCGTCGTGATTGTTTAAGAATTTACTCACAGTGTTTACCGAATACGCTATATCGGGACGCGTTACACCTGCGAGAAACAGTAACGAACCGACAGCTTCCCGATACGGGACTGACAACTGTCTCTTCTCGTTCTTTTCTACCGGATACAAAATCGAATGAGGGTCTGCCGGTACCGATACCCCCTTCGCTTGGCTCATCCCGAACCGCTCCAGAATCTTTGTCGCGTACGCTGTCTGATGTATAAACATCGATCTCAATTCTCTGTCGCGACAAATCTGTATCCCGACGAACATGCTACAGTCACCGAGAGTGATTTCGAACGTTTCTTCTAACAACGCGATTATCTTTTCGATCACTTCTTTCGACTTCGCGGCAATAATTCCGTCGTCCACAAATAACGCGAGATAAATTTTCTGATTTTCATACATTCCGACGAAAATACATTTATCCGCGTCTATCTCCGTTAAATTAAATTGTCTTAAGACTTCTTTAACCTTGAGGTTCCAGCATCGCGGCGATTGCTTCAACCCGTAAAGCGATTTCACCAACCGGCACACGACACTTTCTCGCAGCTTCTTTTCTTCCTCGCCTGTTCGAAGTCCACTGGGAACCTCCATCCGGATGTCCTCTTCTAGAATGCCGTGCAGAAATGCCGTTTGAACATCAAACTGGACCGCCTCAAGGTCCTCCTGTGTGATAACTGCAAGCAAAACTCTAAGGGAGTCGTATCTCACAACTGGTGAGAACGTCTCAGCGTAATCGATCCCTTCTCGCTGCTTGAAGCCTCGAGCACACAGACGAGCTTTATATTTTAGCACGCTTCCATCTGTGTCTCGTAGAACCTTGAAGACCCACCGTGAGTCGATCGTCTTGCCGCCAGGAGTCCTCGGAACAATCTCCCACGTCTTATTCTTCTCGTGTGCCCGTAACTCTTCTTCGATTGCTTCCGCCCATTGACCTGCTTCTGGACTCGACATCGCTTCTTCGTATGTCGTTGGTGTGCTGTGTTCGATACACAACGCATATCTCAACGGCGTTTGAATCGTGTTTCTGTCTCGCAGCACTCTCGACGCAGTCGCCTCTTGCTCCGCTTGACCTCGGCCGACCCTCTCGACGTCCGCTCCTTGGTTTCTTTCCGCTCTCGCATTCTTGGCAGCCACTTCGTCCGCTTCACCGTCAACGATGGCTCCGTCTCGAACTTCCTCGTCTGGATCCTTGGCTTCTTCTTCGCTCTCGTCACGCCCCGGTAACTCGAACTCTGCTTCAGATCCGGAAACTCTCGATACCTCCTCGTTTCCTTCTTCGTCAAAAACAACATGTCTTGACACAAAGACTACCTTCCTT
>NW_011960984.1:0-2197 GCF_000949405.1 Vollenhovia emeryi
TAGGAAACGGCCGGACTCGGTAGGCCGGATCGATCGATGAGCGAGAGACGGTTTTTTTCGGTACGGGGTTGCTCCGCCTCTCGCTCATCGATCGATCCGGCCTACCGAGTCCGGCCGTTTCCTACGCGCTCATTCGTTCAGACGTTTTAAGTAATTACTCGGTAACTATTGGAAATTTTACAAAATGGTATATAACTTTTCTTTTCAGTTTATCCCCCTCTATCCGAATATGAAGTCATGGACACCTTATCCCTAACACCCTGTATAATATTTGAAAGGGTTATATACGATTTATTAAAATTGAATTAATTTTTCAATAAGTAAAATTGTAAATTAATTGTAATTAAAATAAACAATTCTTCATTTCCATTGCGTGATCCAATATTGGAAATTACATGACAAATTCAGGGTTAGGTAAGTTATCTTTTTTTTAACTACTCGTAAGTTAAGTTAAAGTTAACAGCCTTGAAAATTTTATTTAGTTAAGATACAAGTTAACCCAAAATGAAATTGATTTAAAAGTCAAGTTAATAATAAAAAGAAAAAGTTAAAGGTTAAATTTATTTTACTTTTACACAAAATCTCAAAGACGCGCGATCATGTAAATTGCGTTGAAATTCACGACTAGTGTTTGGACAACCAATCACACTACACGGAATGTGGCCCGTTTCATATGCGAACAAATTCATGTGAGTTCGAGAATTAAAGCCCCAATTATTTTGTTCCAAAATTTCCAAAACACTTGCAACAGCATATTTCTGAGACCACATCAAGTAAAAAAATCCTATACTACTTTTTCCTCCGACAAACAGTTATCGAGATATTATGAGCTAAATATCGAAAAAGTTACCAATTTTCTCTTGAATATCTTAAAAAGTATTAGGCAAATAAAAATGTTTCAGACGAAAGTTGTTCAAATGAATTAGTAGAATAAAATAGTATAATAAATAATAGGGGTTTTCATTTAAGACAGCTAACTTTTGCGGGATGGAATTGCCCTCTCGAAAATATTGACAGTTTATTTGGAACATTTTTTCATACAATGCTTATTTTTCCATATAATTTGCAGTCTCAAGTTAAAAAAACACCCTGTATATTGAGTTAATACTTATTTACATATACAGGGTGGTCCAGTGATGAGTAGCTGAACTTCAGGGGCGTATTCCTTGGACAATTCTAAGACGAAACATTCATTTGAGTTTTTGTCGAAAATCGCTTCTCTGAGAAATGGCAGCCGTTTGAAAAAATTTTGTTTGGGTTTCGAGCGGGAGTCATTGGTAAATTAGCGTAACTTTTGAAATACTCGTCGGATTATTTTTGATTAGGGCTTGTTGAAAAGGTATTGCCGAGACCTTTCAGAAAATGTATTACGCTTATCTGGCGGTAGCGTAGTTTTTGAGAAATAAAATAAAAAAGTGAATTTTTGTTGACATTTTTGACATTTTTTTATAAAACTCAGTGTGTCTCCAAAGATAGTCGATGAATTTTTGATTTTTTTTCTGCATTTGATAGCCACAGATCTTACCTCTCCAAAATGCCCTTGACCAAGTTCCTACGACTTACCGTTCAAAAGTTATAAATTTTTTCACTGAAATGTTAAGAAAAAAAATTTTTTTGCTTAAAAAAATTTATGAAAACAATTTTTTTTTAATTTCTATGTTTTTCGTCTTTATTTGAGCAAAAATTGATGAGGGCGATTCATTAATCATCGAAATAGTCATTTTGAAACTTATGTTTATGAATATTTATGATTAATGTCATAAATGCTGTGTGGGTTTTAACAATAAATACGAGTATTTTATATAACATAAAGCTGGTTACATACTCCATAGTTTATACAAAACTATTATATTATGTAATATAATGAAAAAGTGTTCATGTACAGATTCCATGAAATTTCAAACATCTATAACTCAAAAACTAATCAACCGAATATTAATCAATTCAATATGAAATAGGGGTAGAAAAGACTGGAAAGAATAATAGAATTAGAAATAGCCCGATATCTTGGATATTTAAAAAGTTATTCAGGAATTTCAACGTAAATATACATATATATGTATGTATAAACTGAACCGTTGCACCGATTATCGTCAAATACAATACCAGCCATCTCTTAAGGGGATGCTAAAGCCGCTGGCGAACTCGATTAGTGTCGATAAGATAGGAGATCGCGTCAATTATCGATTTTGTTTAT
>NW_011960984.1:8103-9864 GCF_000949405.1 Vollenhovia emeryi
CATCTACATTTGGTGGAGGTGAGTGACTTATATGTAGGTAGAAAAATGTATGCGTGGAGACAGTATGTTCCGCCCCCCCCCTTCGGAGGGGCTTCACCTCGTTAAAAATAACCCTACCCACCCTATGTCAGAGGTGTGGAGTGAATCTCGCTTCACGTGGAAAGTTGCAAACCCATGTGGAACAGTACAACCGCAGAAGTACATGCGTGGAGACAGTATGTTCCGCATGACAGATTTTCTAACACTAAAAGTTGTCAACTTTAACAATTAATATCTCGCTTCGCAGGGCAGAGCGACGATTTTGTCTGAGGAAAAAGTTGTTCCTCGTTGAAAAACGCATCGATTGAGACCAATTTGATTAATTTTGGAGGTGGAGCAGCTATACTGAAGAAGAAAAAACCATATATTTATTTTTTAATTATCGATGAATGTCCACCATATTCAATTTTGAATTTTAATCAAGCTCTGTTTGAGTTGAAACTCTGGATATTCAAACGTTATTTATTGGGTTTTAAAATTTTTAATGACTAATTTTTTACATTTATTACGTCTTAATTTTATTTTAATTTAATTTTATTTTTACAATTTTAATTTCTCATTTACATTTTATTTTGTTGACCAAATTTATTAACTCATTACAATTTTATAATTTTAATACAATTGTTAATTTATTATGACGTTTGACATGTTTAGACAAATTTTAAATTTTGCGCCGTTTGTTTTTCGGTAAACGACGATACATGACCAATGTCTTGTTTACCACATTTATTTAAGTCGCACTTCGATATTGCTGTGTCACAGTCGTGTTAAATCCTTTACAACGAATTCATCTCTGTCGACGTGTCTCCAGTTCTCTTTATGTCCGGGAACATTTAGAGAAAAAACATGAGACCATGATATAAGAGGGATTCTTAAACCATATATTTAACGAGGTAACATTATCATCCACCAAATCTAACGAAGCTACCAATCTATTATAATACATTTACTCATATCCTGTATTTGCTCATGCATCCTGTATTCCTATCTTTATTATAGTTATACTGAGGAAGACCCGAAACAGGGTCGAAACGTTTATTAAAGAGAGAAGATATTTATAAATTTGTGAGAACCGTCTTCCGTTCATTTGTGGCTCGCATTGGCACTTTTCCCCGTCCCATACATATATTTATTATTTGTATCCTTTCTCAGCCTGTATCTCCGAAACTATTTGAGTCCGGCCCTTATATATACAGGGTGATTCAGACCACCCGTACAGCCCCTTTATTTCGGAAATAGAACATTTTAGAGAAAAATGTTTCAGGCAAAAGTTATACAGTTTTAAAAGGGCTATATAATGAAAAAATAAATTTTCGAAAAAATAAATCTTTTATGGTTATATGGAGGTCGCTGTCATTATTTTAAATGGAATTCCCTATTGTTTATTATACTATCTTATTCTACTAATTAATATAAACAACTTTTGTCTGAAACATTTTTTGATTTGCCTAATACTTTTTGAGACATTCAAGACAAAATTTATAACTTTTTACATGTTTAGCTTATAATATCTCAATAACTGTTTGTCTGAGGGAAAAGTAGTACAGGACTTTTTTACTTGATTTAGTCTCAGGAATATGCTGTTGCAATGGTGTTTCAATTATTGAAAATTTTTGTGTATGTAAATTTCATGTGTTACAATACATAAACCATTGCAATAGCATATTCCTGAGATTAAATCAAGTAAAAAAGTCCTGTACTACTTTTCCCTCCGACAAACAG
>NW_011960985.1:0-2197 GCF_000949405.1 Vollenhovia emeryi
TGATGCACGCTTGCGAGGGTAGAAATCACGTGATCGAACACTCTTGGCGTTTTGAGTAAAATACCGTGTCAATTTAATAAGTAAAAGGCTTACAGTTCGAGCAGTCAATTACAGTACGGGGATGCGAAGTCTCTTAATCACTTGCACGGGGCGATAGTATTTATCGAGAGCCGGCCTCGTGAATGCGGATGCCCGTGAGCCGTGTCCACGCTACGCCGGCGTGCGAAGCGTGGTGAGCTTGCGCTGCCGGTGATGCTGTATCTTATGTCCTGAATGTGTAGCACTGCGAAGTGTTCACTGAATGTTCACACTGAGTCAGTTCTCGGATGAGAAAGTCCACCAGAGCACTACAAAGATCTTCTGCACTTCACGACGCGTGTACTATGTATCGTAGCCATGAGCCAAAAGGTGCCGGTAACGGACGTGACGAAGCGCCGTCGCCTCGAGTCACGATCAGGCATGCGCGCGCAGCGCTCCTGCGGCGCTGCACGATCCGACCCGGCTGATGCTGCCATCACGCCGGCAACGAGCTGACCGAGATTCAGAAATGAATCCGGAACAGTGATCTTTACGTGACCTTGAGAAAGATGTTCAAGGTCAAAGTTATATTACTATGTAATGCATTACTTTAAACCGTACAATTTTCATGTTAAACATTTTTTTCCATCTTACATATTTAAAAAGTTATTTAGAGTTACCTTATAAGGATACATACAGACATACATACATACATACACACATACATACATACATACAGACATTTTTTCTGAATGTAATTTTTGGACGTTTTAGAACATTCTGAACATGTTTTCGAAGAAAACTGGAAAAAAAATTTTTTCACGAAAACAAAGCTTCCTCTATGAGGAAGCAAAAGATAAGATAACTTGACCCAAAAGTGAAACTCGGGATTCTTTCGAAATGATGCCCATAAATAAATATCAAAGGGCGACTACGACTTAATGGTCGGGTCGCCAATAAGAAAGACAACTCCTTGACACCTCCTAATAGTCCACCAATGAAGAACCAAAATCCAAAATCTCCTTCCACGTCCCATGACCAGGATCCACCCCCGAAAAACTGCATATAAACCCGAAGCCATCTGGCTCAGACTCTCTTTGGCAGCTCTCGAGTCCACCAGCACAGTTCTCTCCGCGATTCTCCAAGTTAACATCCTTTTACTTCCTCATAGAGGAAGCTTTGTTTTCGTGAAAAATTTTTTTTCCAGTTTTCTTTGAAAACATGTTTAGAATGTTCTAAAACGTTTAAAAATCACATTCAGAAAAAATGTCGGTATGTATGTATGTATGTATGTATGTGTGTATGTGTGTATGTATGTATGTCTGTATGTATCCTTATAAGGTAACTCTAAATAACTTTTTAAATATGTAAGATGGAAAAAAATGTTAAACATGAAAGTTGTACGGTTTCAAGTAATGCATTACATAGTAATATAAATATGACCTTGAACAGCTTCCTCAAGGTCACGTAAAGATCACCTTGAAATTTTTAAATGGAAACCCGTTTTTTAATACATATTCTTATAGCTTATCTCAAGAGCTTTCCAAAACACTATAATACATTATATTTTCGTTAGGTACTTTCGGAGTTATGTGCTTTTGAATTGTTTTTGAAAAATGTCTGTGGTGGCTGTAACTATCGCAAATTATCTTTAATAATGATTTCCAAAAATTTCAAATGTCTATAACTCAAGAACTAATTAGTTCTGGAGTTATAGACAAGAACTAATTAAACATATTTTAATGAATCATATATAAAATTTTGATAGAAAAAACTGAAGAACAATATAATATATAATTAGAAAAAAAAGTAAAGTAAAGTGAAGTGTGCAAATTAGAAATTTGCACATGGCTTCCTCATGGAGGAAGCTTTATGAGCGAAATCTAATTTTCTTCGATGTTTCTTGAAAGTGTCCAAATTGGAAATTTGCACATTTCTTCCTCATCATTAAAGTAGGCAAATTAGAAATTTGCACATTGCTTCCATTGTTATGGCTTCCTCATAGAGGAAGCTTTAAGAGAGAAATCTAACTTTACTACGATGTTTCTTGAAAGTATTCGAATTAGAAATTTGCATATTCTTATTTCGCTCTTAAAGCTTCCTCTATGAGGAAGCCATAACAATGGAAGCAATGTGCAAATTTCTAATTAGAAAAAAAAAAGCAAAGTAAAGTAAAGTG
>NW_011960986.1:0-2197 GCF_000949405.1 Vollenhovia emeryi
ATTGCCTGGCGAGGGGGGGAGGGGGGGGGACAGCGCGCAGTTGCCGGCGAGTTGTTTACGTCGCCGCTCCCGCGTCTCGCGTCCCCATCCCACGCCTGGCAATATCGATCGCCGTGCGGTCACATCTCGCTACGCGCTCGAATTGGACAGTGGGCAGGGCAAAGACGACGATTTTCGATAATTTTTTTCTCGATAACTACTGCGAATTTTGCAAAATAGTATAGGACTTTTCTATTCAGTTTGCCCCGGTCTATCTGCCATCTACAGGACATACGGGTATTAGGACACACCCTGTATACATATATTCTGAATATAAAAATTTATACCTTTGCATTGCTTTGACACATTCCTTGTTTTTTTTTGTTCCAACTGTATGCCCATCATATTACCTTTATAGTAACAACATATAAAAGAAATATTACTACTTGAAGTATTAATGAACTATTGATTATACAATAAATATAGAATTTTATATAGGATATTCATTTATTATTGAATTTTATGTTATACTCTATTTATATTATACTATACAAAGAAGAGAACACATTTGAATCATTTAAACTGTTTAACTTTAGCCATTGTTTAACTTTAGCCACTTTATTATATTTCTTTGAACCACAAAGCTACGAAAATTAAGTATTTTCAAAAATTGCTATAGGCATGGAAGTATAGATTTAGAGTTTTCTTTTCTAATTTTTTGCTGACATTTTTCGTAGAGTTACCGCGGTTTGATAATTGAACAGTTTTAAACATTTAAAGTGGGTTCCGTATTTTTTATTAAGTAGCATAATTATGGTAGCATATATCCTTTTCTAAAAAAAGAGATATTACCGGTGAGAATGTTGTGCTTTGGTAGGGCCCCTTTTATTTTTGTAATTTCATATGACTTTTTTCATAAAAAGGTAACACTTAATACATTATTGATCAAATGCATTGATATACTAGATTATATATGCACATTTAAAAATATAAAAAAATATGTGATGTTGTCAAGTCTCAAAGAGCTATCAAATTTCTTCAAAACAGTGTATCTTTTGACTTTACTAATAAGTATTTGCTTGCAGAGGTCAGTGATCTCATATATTTAATAGCACATTTGAACCTTTCCGGGAAAAAAAGTTTAAATATCATTATGTCAAATGTTGCATGTAACATTGCAACATAATTATACATGAATTTTGACCTGATTTAGTCACATATAAATAGATAAAATTATTTCTAATTATATCTAATTAGATCGTATCATATAACCCATACAGCACAGTAAAATTTCAGCCACATTGTAGCAACATTTCGCGGCAAGGTTGCAACCATAGACATAATAAATATAGACTGTGTGCCCTATTGAATAAGCTGAAGTTTGTGAAGAGAGAGACAGAGAATATTTAAGAAGACTTTCTTTCTCTGTCCCACCATCGTGACAAGGGAGAATCACGCCTGGGTAATATTGCGCAGGCACGATTCTTTTCTTTTACGATGGCATGAGACAGAAAGAAAGTTTTCTTAAATCTCTCTCTCTCTCTCTCTCTCTCTCTCTGAAAAATCTGACCTAATTGAAACTAGATATGGGGTTCCGCAGGGTTCGGTGTTGGGACCTCTGTTGTTTATTATATACAGGGTGGTCTAAAAGTCCCGGAACGGTTGAATATCCCGAGAAATTGTGGGTGGATCGGAAAACGGAAAAATACGTATTTCCTATTTTTGAAAGAGCTATCGAATGATACCAAAATTGACCCCCCCCACCTCCACCCCTGCGGGGGGGGGCGGGGGACAACTTTAAAATCTAAAATGGGGACCCCACTTTTTATAACAAATTCGCATTCCACGTTAAAAAGTACGTAAGTTTTGTCTGAAACATTTTTTTATTTGCCTAATACTTTTTGAGATGTTCAAGAGAAAATTTATAACTTTTTCAATGTTTAGCTTATGATATTTCGATAACTGTTTGTCAGAGGGAAAAGTAGTACAGGACTTTTTTACCTGATTTGATCTCAGGAATATGCTGTCGCAATAGTGCTCCAATTATGGAAAATTTTTGTGTATTGTACCAAATTTACATACATAAAAATTTTCAATAATTAGAGCACTATTGCGACAGCATATTCCTGAGACCAAATCAAGTAAAAAAGTCCTGTACTACTTTTCCCTCTGACAAACAGTTATCGAAATATCATAAGCTAAACATTGAAAAAGTTAT
>NW_011960987.1:0-2198 GCF_000949405.1 Vollenhovia emeryi
TCAGATTTACGATTTTTATGTTTTTTTTAATATGTAGTAGCCGATGATCCATAGTTGCATCGTGACATGCTTCATTGTGTTGCTTGTGCAGTTGTGCAAACAACTTCATAGAGTTGTCGTTTGACATTAGGTAAAGATTAATAATAATATTAATTATTTATTATCAAAATAAGGAAAAATAAAAAGAAGAGTAAGGAAGAAAACGAGAGGAAGAATAAAAGAGTAAACGGTAGTAAATGTAAGAATAAATGTAAAAACGAATAGATCTTTTGCCAGTATGTATTGAAGGATTAATAATAATATTATTTATGTATTATTAAAATAGAAAGGAGAGTAAGAAGAAAAGCAAGCGAGAAGCAAAAAGAAAAGAAAGAGAATAAAAGAAAGAAGGAAGGGAGGAAGGAAGGAAGGAAGGAAGGAAGGAAGGTAAGGATTATAAAAGAAGTATAGTAAATAATATATAGGTTATATGCAACATCTAATATGAATACATAAGTATATGAGAAGTTGCGGATGCATGCGTATGTGTGCGTGTGCGTGTCCGTGTGCGTGTGCGTGTGCGTGTGCGTGTGTGTGTACGTGTACGTATACGTGTGCGTGCGTGCGTGAGTGCGTGTGTGCGTGCGCGCGCGCGTGCGTGCGTGCATGGGTGCGTTGACAAGTGGGTACTCTGTCTCTTTCTCTACTATCTGATTAGATAGTAAAGAAAGAGACAGAACACCCACCCGTCAACACCTCTTTCTCGTGAGTCTCGTGATAGCGAGAATGATCACTTACTCCAGGATGTATATGATAGGCATTAATGATCGTACATACATATACATATATGTATATAATACGCACGTACGCGCGCATATGTCACAAACGTAGTTATATGTTTATACGTGTCATATATATATATAGGTACATGTAAATAAATATTTTTTAAATCTGTGTACACGAGTTACGTGTATATTTATAAATATTAAAATACTCTAATAATTTTGATATTCTTTCAAAATCATAACATATATATATTTACTTTTTAATCTTCTATAACCTAATTTTTCATATTTAAAAAAAATATAAATATATAACGTAAAACGAGCAAACTTATGTATAAGACCGGTTATTCCAACCTTTTGGTAAATTACCTAAATCATATACATGTCTTTGTTTTTCCTTCAAATTAGATAAAGATAGACATATAATTTACCTGTTAGTTAGCTAAAAGGTTGGAAAAATCGGTTCATAATCTTTGGATAAAATTAACCATAAATTTAAAAAATGTTTCATTAAATTTTTTTATTATAAAACGGTTTTTAATTTAAACTAAGAAGATATTGTGATAAAAGTTAGGGCTAAAAAATTAAATAAAATTTATAAAATATAAATGTATAAGTGTATGACTTCAAAGTTATATAGTATTGTAGAGGATTATATTAATATAGAATGTCCTAGACCCAAGGAGAACACAAGTCAAAATGATGTCAAAATGACATCTTTCAAACGTCATAGTTGTATCAGTCATGATGACGTCATTATGGTTCTTGGCAAATACGGTTTTGTGACGTCATAAAGACGTCAAAATGAGGTTTTCTTGACTTATCTCGTGACTTCTTTTCTACGTAGTATATAAATTAATAATATATTTGTATTTAGGGTTATCTTAAAAATAATGTTTTTTAATGATTTATTAGGTATATGTAAAAAACACGAATTAATACATTTTTTCAGAGAAAATGAGAGAATTAACGTTTCTTTTTCAATAATGTGTGTACGCAGGCACGTACGCACATATTGTTGAAAAAGGAATGTTAATTCTCTTATATTCTCTGAAAAAAATATATTAATTAGTGTTTTTTAAACATAATATATCATTAAAAAACAAATTATGTATACCCTGTATACATATATGTATATACAGGGTCAGACTCGTTAGTAGTCAAACTAAAAATTACGGTAGATTGAGTTAAACTAAGAACAAAAGTCATTCCTGGTAACACAATCTGACAGTTCAGATACGACCCGCAGAAGTGTGCAAGAAACAGCCCAAAATTGCGACAGAAGTGCATAATATCTGGTATTGACAAGTACACAGAGAGAACGGTTTCTTTGAATTTAATAAATTTTATTAGATTCAAAGAAATTTATCTTTTGGAATAGTCCAAACAAACCAATTGTTGGTTCAACAAATATGATTATTTGAACTTTTAAAT
>NW_011960988.1:0-2198 GCF_000949405.1 Vollenhovia emeryi
AAAAATCGTATTAAAAATTTCAGTTTTCAATTTGTTATATCTCCTAAACCAATGCCGTCCCCCACTTGATTCTTGCGGGGAATTACTCAGAAAACTCTCCCCTACAACATACCTAAGTGGCGAGGAAATCGGTGAGGTGTGACCTATTCTGCATATTTACCCAATTTATTTATAACAATTTATTGCAAAATTGATTTTTATAATATGCTTTATGTGTCAGGAATAGTTTTTCATGTTTCGGTTCTATTTCCGATTATTGTTTTTTGACTAACATTACTCTAACGATGGGCTTTAAAAGATATATTTGTACTTCTTATTACAAAAACTTGCATAAAAACCAGAGTGGCACCTGGTGGCAGCTCGTTTTTGTTTTTTTTATTAAATAATAGTATAAATTATAATTTAAAAGAAGATTCATTGCAGAACTCTGCAGAACTTATAAAGTTTTCTCTAGATTTAAAAAACTTCACATGCAATCTGACATTATTTTTCCTTACAAATATTTTTAAATTGTGAGTTTGTATATTGTTAATACGGTTTGTGTAATAGATGACAATATTCTACTTACTACTAGCAGAAGATTCCATTTTGCAGAATTAAAATTAATTGATTCTATGAATTTTGGCGTTCTTCTAAAGAGACTGTTCTTTGTGATCTTTTGTGTGTGCTAGCTGTTACTTGTACGAATGTCGACTTTGAAGTGACTTATACACGCAGGTATAAACGAACAATCATTTTTAATGTTGTTATTTGTTGGTTGAACTATCAGTCTATCCATAGTATAACACTTAAAATTCCTGAAATAGAAACTTTATTTTTCGACTTTTGGCCAGCTTTTCGGGATTTGGCCCCACTGTGCGTCGTTTCGACTGTGCCTGCCAGTACTATAAACGATCAGAGAAACCGGGAGCTCATCATATTTGGTGTACTGGACGTCCAAAGTGAGTGTTGTTCTGACACCATGTCCCGTATCTCAGTCTCGCTTGGAGCGACCCCGCAATTGTCCTCCTCTGAAATCATAACAGCCTTTCGTATTGCGGGTCGTGACTCCTTGTCGTGCCCACTTGTTGTAAGATTCACTACAATAGCCAGACGCAATGAGCTTCTTGCTAGAGCACGTAGGAAGGTGAATCTTACTGCGGCTGATGTCGATGATTCATGGCCGTCCTCCAGGATTTTCCTGTATGAGCGTGCGACTGCAGCTGAGCGTGCTGTGCTTCCTGAGGCTCGTGGTCTGGCTCGGAATCACGGGGTCGGACATGTATGGATGAGGGGGGGAATCACGTATTTCCGACTTGCTAGTGGTTTGCCTTCTCATCGGTATGTGTCACGGGAGTCCATGCTTCGAGTTGTTGGCGCGGTGACTGACTCGGGACTGCGTTCGGATGCCTTGCCGCTGTCGAATGCGGTGGGTCCTACCTGATGGCCAGGCGTTTCACCGTCGCCGGTCTCCCATGCCTCGCGCAATCGGAGATTTCGCGTAGCCCATGTTAATGCCCAATTGCTCATTCCTCATTTCTCTTTAATCAAAGATCTTATAGCTTTACATAAGCTGGATATACTTGCGATCAGTGAGACATGGCTACGCGACAGCATGGATTCCGGCTTGGTGGCTATTCCTGGCTATACGTTTATTCGTACGGACCGTGCCTTCTGTTCTCGAGGTGGTGGAGTCGGCATATATGTGGACGGCTCACATGCCTTATCTGAGATAGATTTCGGTCTCAGCCCGGCTGGCTCGGGTGTTGATATTGCTGCTGTCTCTCTTCGTCTTGGGGGTAAGCGCGTTGCAATTGTTCGTGTCTATCGGCCACCTCGTTCACCGGCATCTGATCTTGGCTACATAGAGTCCTGTTTGTCCCACGTGGTTACCGTGGTAGATGAGATAGTTTGCGTGGGTGATTTGAACATCGACATGAGTCGTTCCGGTGATCCTGGTGCCCGGTCATTGCGTGATATTGCGTTGCATCTTTCTCTTGGTCAGCTTATCGATGCTCCAACTCGTATAAAGCCGGCTGGCTTAAAATTCATCAACGATTTGTACTACACCTATGCTGTCTTGTCTTTTCTCTTCTCCGACATAATACTCCCTCATACCTTTTTTTTTTTGTTTACCCGGTGGAAACCCTCATGGGCCGTCACCCCGCCTCTCTGGGAAGAGGCGGGGTGGTGTGTGGGACTCACCCCCCTGTAACCCC
>NW_011960989.1:0-2198 GCF_000949405.1 Vollenhovia emeryi
TCCAAGTCGGCGTAGACGACAAACGGCACACGTTCCTTTCTACTGTGATTGTTAAAACTGAGCCATTTGTCCTCCTCGCTGGGTAATATGATCGCGCAGTCATTTATCTGTTGACAGTCCACGCTGTGGGCTTGCAACTTGACGTTGGAGCTGAAGTAGTGCAAACATCTGGTAAGACAAAAATTTTTAATACCATATATATTTTTTCAAATAAAATAAGTTTCACAAATCTTGTTGATACTCACCGATCGCAAATGTGTTTCTTCTCCTTGTGTTTACTGAGCTGAGAACTGACGAGGCGAGATAAATTCTTTATCCAGACGAAGTGGCCCACTTCGGCACCCCTCTGATCTTGCAGGTATAATAGGTTCACGTGCTTCTCCTTCTTCTCGTCAGCAACTCGTAGCGGTACGATTGCGCGTTCACAATTGTTCTTTTCATCGATGCTGTATACATTGATGGAAATACTGTTCAATTGTTTAAACTTTTTGATACCTCTTAATGTCATCGGCATTGGAACGTCTCGCAGGTTTAACACATCACTGTAATGTGGATACGTCGATTCGCGCTCCACGTTTCTTTCAGCCGGATAGAGAGCGGCGACCACCGACCACGCGAAACACGCATTGTCCATGGATTGTACGTTGATCACTGCTTTCTTTCGTTTCACCACTTCTGGCATGTCTATATGGCATCCCGCGCGCATAGGATTGCATTTGTTCACGTTAATAGTCAAGTTGAGTATACGCAACAGCGCCCACCCACTATCACGCTCCTGAGACTCTTCGAGTTCAGCTAGAGTCGGACCGATTACGCGCGACTCGTACCACTGTTGTAGGTCCGTTGTAATAAACAGTTCGTAGTTTTTTGTATTTATGCTTTTATTTGCACGTTTATCACCCGCCACAAACTCTCCGTTGAACATAGTATTCACCTTTACACAATTATAGCGTTCGATAGCGTCTCGCACGTGCTCGATCACGATATCGCGAGCGTCCTCGAGAAATTTGCGCGGTTCAATGTACTCCGCGTTAATCACCACACCGGTAAGCACGCGGTTTTCGAACGCGGTGTCGATCTCGCGCCACGACAGTTGTGCTCTCGAAGAAGTTCCAACACCCCCACCCCCGAAATGTACGAATCGCCTTTCAACTCGGCACTTGACACTCTCGAGTCGTGCGATTCGAGCCACCAGCGATTGTCTGTTACCGATGGATAGCCTTGGACGCTTGACACGGCATGTTCCTCTAGCTCAGCGATACACTCGTGACATTGTTGCAGCCACCCCAAATAATCACCTAATGTGGTGATCCTGTCGGCTCGTTCCACCAGATCTTGCTCTCGTTGTTCCATGTTGTCGCGCTAGCGTCTTTTCAGACTTTATACTGCCCACAATGTTTTTCTTCTCGATCTCGTATAAAATCTCCTACTGTGATGCGACACGTTTCCGAACCGATTATATATCATAAGAAAGTCACTGTCAGCAGCCAGGTTTAGGCGCTTGACCCCGTGACTCATAACATGGAAATAAGAATACGCGCAGCTGCGGTATCGGCTCTAATCAAAGGCATCTCCGGTGATATCTATTACATGCCGATGCAGTAGACGCAAGTTTAAACGTGGAACTTCCAGGCATCACGTGCCTAGATAAGAAAGACTTTGTCAGCGGCCAGGTTTCGGCGCTTGACCCCATGACTCATAACATGGAAAATAAGAATACGCGTCCAGGTGTTCGCGCTAATCAAAGGCATCCCGGTGATATCTATTACATGCACGCGCCGCGGATCGCCTCGCGCCGCGGACCTCCCCGCGTCGAGGGATCGCGTAGCGTCGCGGTCCTCCACGCGCCCCCGCGGATCGCGTAGTGCTGCGGTCCTCTCCTCCCCGCGCCTCCGCGGATAGCCCAACGCTGCGGAATAATAAACGCGGAACTCCTCGACATCGTTCACCTTGATAAGAAAGTCATCAGCCAGGTTTCGGCGCTTGACCCCGTGACTCATACCCGTCCAGGTGTTCGATGACAGGTCAGCACCTAGATATCTGTTACATGTCACGTAGTGACAGGTCAGCCATCTTGCGTGACGTCAAGGTCGCATACTTCCCTCCTCCCCGCGCCCCCCTCGCCGCGGAGTGCCCCCTCCCCGCTGTCCCCTCGCCGCGGGGTATCCCCCCCCCCGCCCCGCTCCCCCCTCGGAGCT
>NW_011960990.1:0-2199 GCF_000949405.1 Vollenhovia emeryi
ATGGCCAGTAGTGCAACGGAGACGCCTACCGCACTAAAACCACCGGGGGTGGTCTCCTTCGCGTTGTACTGGGGTCACCTGGGAACAGCAACGCATAACTCCAGGTGACCCCCACGCCGTGCGTACTAAGTTCTTCCGCATTCTATCTTGGCCTGGCTGACTGCCAGGTCTGGCCCTTATAAGGGCCTCCTCCTCGAACTTCTCTGCGGCGAGGGTGCCACCGGGCCCTCGCCGCGCCCCCTTGTCTGGGGGGCTGGTGAGCCAGGGGTTTCCCAGCCCCTGACCCACCCCCAGGGATCTCCTGTCTCTGCTCCCCAGGAGACTCTTCCCTCTGACCTCCTCCAGGTCCACAGCCCATCCCCTGGGAAGGGGCGGAGGTAGCAGGCGTACTGACACCGCCCCTCGGGGCGGGGCCAGCCGTCCCACGAATCCCCCGCCCCCCCAGGGGGGCTTCTAGCTTCCCCTCTCCTCTGAGCTACCATGCTCTAAGGTGAGCCGGCTGCCTGCGACGGATAACTCGTGGTCGCCGGCCTCCATCTCCTCCGCATTGCGCGTGCGGGGGGTCGCACTCCCCTCTCCTTACGCGCTCCGCCTCCTCCTTCTGCGACATTACGTGTTCGCAGAAGGAGGAGAACGCCTCCCAAGACTCCTCCCGCTGATTGCCTTGATGACAGCCCGGAGCGAGAGGTCTCCCCCTATCACGTCTGTGAGGGCTCGGCGCTCTGCTGCCCACGCTGGACAACTGTCCAGCGTGTGTTGCGCCGAGTCCCTCTCCTCGCTGCAGTGCTGGCACTGCGGGGTTGGATCCCTCCTGATCCTCTGCAGGTACTCACCGAAGCAACCGTGCCCGGTGAGTACCTGCGTCGTCCTGTAGGACGCCCGCGCCCACGGCCGGTCGATCCAGCCGTCTAGGTGAGGGAGGATTGCTTGGACCGTGCGTCGGCCCGCTCGATTGGGCTCTTCGAGCCACTTTCGCCAATCCTCCCTCACCTTTCCCCTAAGCTGGAGGGCGAGGAGCCTCCTCACCCTCGCAGTCACCGGGACCCCCCCCCCATCTTTTAGTCTTACGACTCGCTCGTAGACGCTCGCACGCGCTTTCGCGAGTAGCTGGATGGGGGGCATCCCGGCCAACAACGTGGCCGCCGCGTGGGAGATTGTCCGGTACCCCCTGACCGCCCTTATAGCCATGCGGCGCTGAGTCTTGTTCAGCACCGCTATGGCCTTCCTATTTCTAGCAAGGGCGGCCGACCAGATAGGGGCACCGTACATCGCGATGGAGTTTATCACGTTGGCATAGAGCCTTCGTGCCCTCCCACGCGGGCCACCCAGGTTGGGCATAAGTCGCGATAGCGCGTTCGCTGCACCGTCCAACCTGGGTGTCAGCCTATGGAGGTGCTCCTCAAACCTCCAGGTGCCGTCGCGGTGGAGGCCAAGGTACTTGAGACTGGCCCCCACCTGGACGCGGACGTCCTCCACTTTGATCGCCACCGCCGGCGGTGGCCCCCGCGTGCCGTTATGGAGGAAGATTGCCTCCGTCTTCCCCGCCGACACGCGAAGGCCCAGTGCGCACTGCGCAGGCGATGGCGATGTTCGCGGTTTCCACCGCTTGCTCCCATTCCTCCCCATTGGCCAGCAGCAACGTGTCGTCAGCGTAGCATATAGTTGTGCAGCCAGTGGGGAGGGCAGTCCTAAGGACTTTGTCATATGCGACGTCCCACAGGATCGGCCCAAGTACCGATCCCTGTGGGACGCCGCAGTCGGCATTCCACCGCCTCTTCCCTCGTCTCTGTCGCTACAGACAATCTCCCTCCCGCTTAAGTAATCCCCTATTATCCTTTGCAGGTAACAGGGGATTTCCAGCTCTGCGAGAGCCCTCCTTGTTTCATTGTGGGGGAGGGAGTTAAAGGCATTAGCGATGTCCAGAGATATCGCCAATACCACCCTCCCCTCCTCCACCATGGATTCAGAGAGGAACCTTACTCTCTTGATCGCGTCCACCGTCGATCGTCCCTCTCTGAAGCCATACTGACGGTCGCTCAGGCCGCCGCCATTTGGCCCCTCGATGCTCCGGACGAGGCGGGTGGTGATGATCCTCTCGAACATTTTTCCCGCCTCGTCCAGGAGGCATATGGGCCGGTAGCTCGAAGGGCTGTCGGCCGCTTTCCCCTCTTTGGGAAGGAGCACCAGTTTTGCTTCTTT
>NW_011960991.1:0-2199 GCF_000949405.1 Vollenhovia emeryi
TAATATCTAATTATATCCAATTTTTAAATCATCAGCTCCCCAGAGATTTCACACTTGAATATTCGAAGTTATATCTATCAAGGCCAATTGGAACATTTAAGTATATTTAGTTAGATTTCAACAGATAACCTCGAACCTCGATTCGAGAAGAGTGTCACATCTCTGATGATCTGATGAATTTTAGAATTGAAACATATCTTACGAGTAAAACTTAAATAAATCTCGTACAAATTTACATGCATAAGACAAGCAAAATTTGCGCGCAAGAATTGTTATCTGGGAAAATTTTTTACCATTTGTTTATAATTTATCTTTTGCCAGTTTTTTTTCGATAATAAATTAGTTTTTTAGTTTTAAAATTAAATTTCAGCTTTTATTTCGAACTCTTTTAGAATTATTTTGACTTGAATGTATTAAAATGAAATTTTTTAATTTTAATTTTTACACCTTTTCTTTGCTTTTCTATACATTCTATAACAATAAATGTATCAAGAATGTGAGATAACGATCGAGTAAGCGCATGTGCATGAAGTTTCACATGATATCCTAACTCGTGACAGACTGAAGAAGCTTTCTTACGAAACGGTAGAAAAGTCTCATGAGCATTTTAATCACGTCTGCTGAGACTAAGATTATCGTCATAAGATTCTTTAAATAACATCTTTTGCGCTACCCGTGTAAGCTTCGTTTAATTGTTTAATAATAGTTGAAGCGTGACGCACATCAACTTGTCAATGATCGAATTGGGGCAGAAACTACGTCACGAGAACAGGTGAAAGATAAATGTTACGCAAGGAAATCGTATGGTAATTGCAGGATTTGCGACGTGCGTGCGGGACACGTTTGCGCGCGTTCCGCTGATTATTCCGCAAACGCGCCTAGGCAACCCGCGGGGTCTCCTGATTCCGAGTAAGTGGTACATATTGACGTCACACGATATGCGTTGCATCTTTCCCTTGCAAGAATAAAACCATTGTGCAATGTGATATTTTAAAGCAAGTGATTTGCGCAAATTTTATCGCTCGTATTCTTAACAAATGCTGCTTGCAATTAACGGATATAGTCTATAGTCTGAGCTACAGTAGTAGTCTTTGCGATTAGAAACATTCTATTTTGTTTAAGCAAATCAATATACTTAAAAAATTTGTCGACAACGTACGATTGTACAATGTATGATGTACAATTTATCAACTTGTATACATTTTTTTTAAACATATTTATTGGTTACAAAATAGAATGTCTCTAGACGCAAAGAGCACATTGTAGCCAGGCTTGTGGTATACGAGTACATTGGACAAAATAATCTTCGAATAAATTCACCTTAAACTTGTCACCTTATGAGTTTACATAAAATTTAACTAAATTTCACTTTCAATTAATAAAGAATATTAATTTGAAATCAACAGTTTACATTTTCAGTTAACATAATTAGCATTTTATTATTTAATTTTGTATTATTTACATCGAAAATGTACAATCTTTTGACATAGGAAAGATATAGGTATAATATCTTTTTCATAGAACATCTCTGAATTTTTGTAACGCTTTTGTAATTGTAATGTCGATTACTTAATAAATGTGTTGATATGTGCACAAATTCATGTGGAAAAGCGTCAGTGATTCCTAGGCCGGTGTTCATAGTCAGATCTTATATTCAAGAACGTCTTAAAATTGTCTAAAGGTGCTGTATGGAACATTTTATTGGCTATGGATTATCTAAAAATAATCTTAAGACGGTCTTGAATATAAGAGCGTCTGACTATGAACACCGACCCTAGTGTACATACAATAATTACGAAATTAATAATTTGTTCTTATCTTATAGATAGATATACGTATCAACTCGAGACAAGTGTGTTACGAGTGTTTCATTCTTCGAAGACAAATTTATGTGAAATTTTTAATAACACATAAAATTACTCATACTTTTTATTAATACCTTGACATTTAAACTGTAAAAGTGCATAATCTCTGTCGTGACAGCTGGTCACGGAGTAGACATAGCGTTCAGTGATAACAGCGATCAACCCTCGCAGCAAATAAGAAATAAAGGAAATTTTATAGAAGCGGATAAAACTTTCGAAACAAGATGGAATAAATTTACAATTTATAAGTTACACTTTACACGTGCAACAGGCATTTATTTTGAGAACTTCGCATTTAATTAAATAAATGTATGGTAAATATATCGATGAAGGG
>NW_011960992.1:0-2199 GCF_000949405.1 Vollenhovia emeryi
AGCTTTGATCTTGTGACCAGTATGTGTTTCGGCGTAGCATTTGTACTCTAGAAACTTGGAGGTGACCTCGCTCTTTTCGCGGAGAAGGTATATCTCGCACCATCGACTGTAGTCGTCGATGAACGTTAAAAAGTAGCGGGCGCCTCCCTTTGATTGCGTACGCATGGGCCCACATAGATCTGTATGGACTATCTCCAGCGGTTTGGTGGATCGTTCGCTCCTTGGTTGAAAAGGGGTGCTGGTCAGCTTCCCGGCTAAGCAGGATTTACAGTTAATCTGTGTCTCAGTGTCCTTTAACTCTGGACCAATAACGTCTTTGTTTTTGAACATTTTGATCATGTCATTTGCATTTACGTGCCCCAGGCGATAATGCCAACTCATCGCGTCCGTGGGACCGTCGTCAGTAGCGATGCACGCTCTTTCCTTTTTCTCTCGCAGATAGAAGAGATCCCCTTTGCGATCGGCTATCATTTTGACGTTTCCGTTGGTGTCCTTCACGTATGCGGCGTTCCTCCGGAATAGGATCTCGTGATCGTTGTCCACGATTTTGGTGACTGACAGTAGATTGGTTCGTAGGCTTGGAACGTAAAGTGTGTTCCGCAGCCTAATCGCTCTGTCAACGTCTTCGTGTGTGACATGGATCGTGACGTCCCCCTTGGACATGACCTTGGCCGTGGTGTCGTCCGCTAGTTTTAGTCCGGTAGTTGTATCTGAAAAATTCGCAAATAATTGTTTATTATTACAAAGGTGAGAAGTGCTGCCGCTATCGAGGCACCATCTGCGCGGATCTTCTTCGCTGTTCGCTGCTAATGAGGCGTCGCAGCTGTAATGTTGCGTGGTAAATGCATCCTCGACTACGCTGGCCTTGTCGTTCTCCTTCTTCGGCTTGCTCCAGCAGTCCTTGGCTTTATGTCCCGTCTTCCGACAATATCCGCACTTGTATTTGGGTTTGCTGCTAGCCGGATTTTGATCCTGTCTGCTTTCGGTCGAGTCCGTGCTGCGAGGATTAGTTCGTCGTTGAGAGCCTTGACTATTTCGCTTCGAGTAATTCGCCTTGGAAAACATGGCCTGGTTGTCCTTTTCGTCCGCTTTGTGCTTCCTGGATTCCGACTCCTCGATGATCTTTATTTTGAGAGATTCAGCGTCGGGTAATTTATCCCTGGTTTCTATAGCGCAACGAAAGTTTTCGAAACTATCGGGTAGACTGTATAGCAACATGATGGTTAGCAAGTCTCCGTTTATCTCTACGTTCATTGCTTGGAGTTTGTCGACCGCATCGTAGAACTTAGATAAGTGTTCTCTCACGTCATCGCCCTCGCGCATTTTTCGTTGGGTGAGTTGCTTCAGGAGTGTAGCCTTGCGAGCAGGTCCCTTGGAGGCGTATACGGCTTCGAGCTTCTCCCAGACATCTTTCGAAGTTTCGCAGCCTCGAACGTGCGTCAATTCGGACGGACTGATGGACAGGATGAGATCTGACTTGGCTTTGCGATCTGCGATGGTCCATGCATCGTATGCCGCTTGCGACGCCGCCCTTGTCGCCCCATCGCCGGTCACTTCTGGCTTCGGTTTTCCGCCCGATACGTAAATCCACGTGTCATTTTTAATCAGGAGGGCTTCGACTTGGATCCTCCAAGTGTCATAGTTTTCCTTGGAGAGAGTTTCGATACGGGTCGAATTTACAACGCTCATGCTCGTCATTTTGGCAAGATGCGATTGTTACTCACGGCTTCACTGGAGATCTTGTTTTCTCTCGTGCGCGCGTTTTTGCTTCGTCCCTTTAGGGGGGTTAGGTTACGTTATACGTTCGCAGTGCGTGGGACCTGGGCCCATAACCTGTTGGGAAAGCTTCGGTAGAGTAACTTGACGAGGAGGCGTTTGTAATTGACTTGATTTCCTTTATTGCAAAATGCTCGTACTCGTCTCACAAAAACAGAATAATCGCATTGGCGGTACAGCACCGACGTACGAGGTACGAGAACAATGAACATAAACCTTATAGATCGCACACAGCGGTTAAGCGAATAGGAACTAGAGTGTAGAGGTCGCCCCGATACATAGAGGGACAGAAAGAAGTGAATACACAACACCACCGAATATATTTTGTTACTCTATCTTTTTTGCAAAAGTATATTCTCTACAAAAATATCTTCTTTACAAAACTATCTTCTCTACAAAAGTAATGATACCAACAAATTGCGT
>NW_011960993.1:0-2199 GCF_000949405.1 Vollenhovia emeryi
ATGTAATGCATTGCTTAAAACTGTACAACTTTCATGCTTAACATTCTTCTCCATCTTACATATTTAAAAAGTTATTTAAAGTTACATTGTAAGGATACATACAGACATACACACACACACACATACATACATACATACATAACGACATTTTTTCTAAATGTGATTTTTGAACGTTTTAGAACATTCTAAACATATTTTCAAAGAAAACTGGAAAAAAAATTTTTTCACGAAAACAAAGCTTCCTCTATGAGGAAGCAATATGAGTGGCCGAGGATATAGGATAGAAGACTGAAGAGCTGATGATCCCAGGTTCGAATCCAGCAGTGGTAAAACAAATTTTTCACATATGATATTTTAATTATAAAATAACATTAAGAGATTAGAAGGTTACTAATTCTGATGTAGAGAGAATAAAAATAACAAATAAAAAATCTATTCCAAATTTTTTTTGCTATGGTTAGGTTACAGTCAGGTAACAGTCAGGTAAACCTGATAAGTTTTTGATCGGGTAGCTGCGTTACGCTGAGATAAGTTCATCACCGGGTGAACATTATCAGTTCCCGATGTTTAGGTTTAGGTTGGGTTTGCCCAGTACTTTCCCGATGTAAACCGAACGAAATTTCTACTCGGGTTACGTCTTCCATTTTCTGTATGTTCATATACGAAATCTTCGCACCCTTTGTGTGCCTCCAATTCGTTCAAAAACTTTACGTCCCTGGCGACGATGATTTTGCGATCCTTTGGAATCCAAATGCGATACCCCTTTGACGTGTCCGCGTAGCCGACAAAAATGCCTTCGAAAGCTCTTGGTTCGAACTTTCCTTTGTTTGGATTCTTATTGAGTACGAATACCTTGCATCCGAACGATCTTAAATGACTGACGTTTGGTTTCTTCTCTTTCCATAGCTCGTAGGGTGTACTTCCGTTTAGGCTCTTGGAAACGCATCGATTTCGTAGGTAGTTTGCCGTGTTAATGGCTTCAGCCCAAAAGTGTGCGGGTAGATCAGACTGCGCTAACAAGCACCGAGCTGTTTCGACGAGGGTCCGGTTTTTCCGTTCGGCTATCCCATTTTGCTCAGGGGTATGTGGAATAGTCAGCCGTCGTTGGATGCCTGAGTCCTTTAATATTCGATCCATGTTGGAGTTGCAAAACTCCTTTCCGTTATCTGAGTGAAATGCCTTCACTTTCAAACCTGTTTGATTTTCGACGAATTTCTTGAACTCTAAAAATTTCCTCGTAGCTTCATCCTTGCTCTTAAGAAAATAAACTTGACACCATCTCGAATAGTCATCAATGAGTGTCATAAGTAGCGCGCGCCTCCCGTCGAATTAGAGCGCATCGGTCCGCAGAGATCAGAATATACGATTTCGAGACGTTGTGTGGATCTGGAATCACGCGAGGAAAATGGATGACTGGTCAATTTTTGCGTTATACATACCCGGCAGATTGAGTTATCTGGGTTATTTCCTAATTTTAGTTCCGACACTGCCTCTGTTCTTGACATATACAGTAAGTCCTTTAGGTTAAGATGTCCAAGGCGTCTGTGCCATATCTCACAGTCCTTCTTCTGTATGACCAAATTGACTTGATCTGTGGATCCGTTTAAAATGTATAAATCACCCTGTCGCTTGGCAATAAGTTTCACGCTTCCTTTGTCGTCCCGTACAACCGCCTGTTTAGCGTCGAATGTGACTTTGTGTCCCTTGTCTGTGATTTTTGCGACGGACAGCAGGTTAGTTCTCAAGTCAGGGACATGTAGGGCGTTTTCCAGACGAATCCTTTTGGTTATGTCCCCGATGGTCGTGAGAAACTCGACATCGCCCTTGGCAGCTACGGAACTTGTTGCATTGTTAGCCAGTTTAATATTGCTTTGCGTACGTACCGTTTTAGTTAGCATCTCGCCGTCTTTACACAGGTGGGACGTGCATCTGCTGTCGATGCACCATTGGTGCACGCCTGTCCATGCAGGAGGACCGAATGAGGAGAGCCACATCCACGAATAGACTTTCTACCTCAGCGTTACACGGCTTTTCGGTCTCTTGTTTCTTCCTCTTGCGGCAGTCTGCATATTTGTGCCCGGCGATCTTGCAGAAAGAACATTTTAGCTTCGTGCGTGAAGGCACTTTTGCGTTCGTCTCACTTCGTTGCGTCGGAGGTTTCTTTGTACATTTCGCGTTCGATTTATATTTACCCTGATA
>NW_011960994.1:0-2200 GCF_000949405.1 Vollenhovia emeryi
TGCCGCGCTCGCCGCCCGCGCCGCGCTCCCCGCCGCACCTAGGTTTTTTCCCACCACGGTGTGTCTCGCGCGTCGCTCCACCTCCCGCTCATCGATCGATTTTCTTAAATGCCTCCCGAGTCCGGCCTACCGTCTCCTGCATCCTCATTCGCTCAAACGTATAAATTTATATCTTGACAACTATTGTTACTTTGTACCTCGGTACATGATATTTCTCCTTAGTTTAACCCAATCTACCGCTATTTCCAAAATTGCTACTTTTGCATCAGACACCCTGTATACGTTCACACGGAAAACAAAATATATGTATATTTAATTTTTTTTACTTGCTTTTTTTAATTAATAATGGCTAATACTAGCACTAAAACACACATAACATACTTTTTCGAATAATTTGGTAATAAATTAAATTAAAGCATCTTAAAATAGTTTATTTTCTTTATTGCAGAGGAACTTTATCAGTAATATTGGCGGCCACACCATTAAAGATAATATCCATAGAATTTTAAGAAAAGTATTTACGGATGATTGTGCTAAACTGTGCTCTTGGAAAGGAAGAAAAAATAACTTCCCGGTTTATGAATTACAAATAGTAAAAGAAATTAAAAACGCTCTTAGTTCTTCTCATGAAGCAATGAAAGATATAGAATTTGAAGAAATTACTGCGGAATGGTTTCGATTTGCAAAACAAAGGGCTTCGAGAAAAAATAAGGAGAACTCGGAAAATAAGGAGAACTCAGGAAATCAAAGGAAGTGATGCACTTCTTTTACATTTGTTTGCAACTATAATTTATGAAAATATTATCTTTTGGTGGAATTTTTTTTTAGAAATGTAATATAATTTGTTTTTTTATGTATTCTTCAAGAGTACAGTTTATTTTTCAAAACAGAAAACTATTAAAAAATTATTTTGAGTTTATATAGTTTAAACTGTATAATAATATAATTATTATAGAGATATACATACTATGTTTACGCGAGCGTTACTTCCGTAGTAACTTACGATAATTCTGTCCGCGTAAACAGTCTCTAGCCGAGACTCCCGAATTACCGAGTTACGATAATTTGAGTAAGTTACTGTAACAGAAGTAACGCTCGCGTAAACATAGTAATAGAGACATATATTAAAGTGGTATGAGTGATTTGATTAAGGGGATCCTAAACTGATTGAATTACAATGTCACAACCAAATTGGTTATACAGAATTGCAAAAGTGAAATATGCAATTAAAGTACGCACAAAAGGAAAGTCCGGGGCGAGCGTTAATTCCAAAAAGTCAGTATTGTTCATATAATCCGAAGACCGAGACACTCTCAAGCTCTCATTTTGTACATATAAACTGTAGAACTTTTATATTAAGCAAATATGGTTACGTCAGGTGACATAACCTATAAGCTGAAAAAATGTAATATTTAATTTTTTGTCATTTTCATGATGAAATCGGCGAAAAATTAAAAACTGCATTTTTTCAGCTCGTAGGTTATGTCACCTGACGTAACCTTATTTGCTTAATATAAAAGTTGTACACTTTACATGTACAAAATGAGAGCGTCCCGGTCTTCGGATTACATGAACTGGAATTAAGATTAAAAGCCTAGAAAAGTTATTGCGATGACTATACTTTTTGCATCGTGTTCAGCCGTCAGTTTATGATCCCCTCAGGTCACTTTTTTAACATATGTTAATTTTCGAAAATATATTAATATATTTTATCTATCAATATCTATCACATGCTAGTTCCTACAATAATACATGTATCACTTAATTGTTTGTGAAGAAATAAAATAATTTTTTAAAAAGTGTAAAAGGTTATATTTGCATCATTACCATACCAATACGTATTTATAGATATAAATCATAACCTTACTACTTTTTTTAAGATATATGCAATGTAGCATTATTAAAACAGAGAATATAATAGATATATATTAGTTATATATATGTTACCCTACTGAAATATCAATACACATAATTATTTTCGTAACTGTTATAAAACTGATAATATAACATATATGTAACATTCATAAAGTATAAAGTCATATATGTAACATGTATATACCATTACTTGTACTTTTGAATGAGGAGGAAATTTTAATATAACGACAACGTAAAAATTACCTTCACGTTATATAAAACGTGATTTTGAAATTCATAGATGTTACATATTAGTTATATAACTGTGTCGACTGGGTTATGAGTC
>NW_011960995.1:0-2200 GCF_000949405.1 Vollenhovia emeryi
ACTACCCGGCGGAATTTGCGTTTTGACACGTCGTTGTGAGACGGGCCGCCCGTCGGCCCGTGTACCCAGTCTCGCGGGCTAAGCGCCCCGGCCGAGTGTCGCGCGTGAGAATTCGCGTACGTCGTGCACTCGTAATTCGCGGATATTTGTGTGAGCGACGGTACTCGTACCGTTCGCGCGAGAAATTACTGTCAGGTGCGTCCGTGTCGTCCGAGTAGGGTTTATCGCGTATGCAATTTCTACCGGTGAGTTCGCGCCGGATTCTTCCGTGCCGCCGTGCGTATCGCGGCGTGTTGTTTTCCCCCGATCTCGGGGCTTGAATAATTGTTACCAGCGGCGCCGCCCGTTATAGCGGCCACTCAACCGGCGTGTTAACGCCGCCTTGCATTAAACCCGTTGTTATTTTTATTTATATTATTTGTCTGAATTTCTTTTCGTGTACGTCCCTCCGTGTGTTCCGTCCGTCGTGAGAATTCCACAAGTCCCGTAGCCTCTGGAATTTTGGCGGCAACCACCGCCCCGCCCCTCTACCGTTAGGCGAGCTAGCCCGCCCGTGACCAGGGCCGCTTCATTTCGTTCGCGCGATTTCGCGAGTTTCGCGACGTGACGCGTGAAAGACCGCGTCTGGCGCCCAACCTTCGTTTTCGCGTGGAGCTTTCGGTCCGCGGCACGGTACGCGCGGAGCCCCCGAGATCCCGCTCCTTCCCAGCGCGCTATCACCCCCCTTTTTGGAGTTTTTGACGACGACCCGATCCGTCCGTATCCCGCGCTTCTCGCGCCCGGCGACCGCACTCCCCGTCGCCGGCGCGCCTCCGTCTGAGATCCGCGCGCGACAGCGAGAGCGGGACGGCAACACCCGTCCGTCCACACACAACGGGAGGGCGGAGAAAATTAAGAGAGAGGAAAACTTCGTCGCAGTCTATATACAATGATTTTTACTTGCACAAGTCCGCCATTTTGGATCCTCCATTTTGTATTTTTAATTTTCAACATCAGATCATGATTAGCGATCTCAAAATCCCCTAAGAAATAATTTTTGTCTATATTCAATGATTTTTGCTTGCACAGGTCCACCATTTTGGATCCGCCATTTTGTATTTTTAATTTTCGATATCAGATTCATAATTAGCGATCTCAAAATCCTCTAAGAAATAATTTTTGTCTATATTCAATGATTTTTGCTTGCACAGGTCCGCCATTTTGGATCCGCCATTTTGAAGTTCTAATTTTTTACATCAAATTCGTAATCAGCGCCCTCGAAAATTTTAAAATAACAATTTTTACGCGAATATATTAAGTTTTCGACTTTTGGCCAGGTTTTTGGGATTTGGGACCACTGTGCGGCGGCACGTCCTCTCAACCCCGAGCCCCGACCCGGAAATAAGTTCCGGCGGCCCCGGGGTCAAGCCCCGCTGTGCCTTCCCGTGCGTACAGAGTACGCCCCGGTGCACCGAAATCATTCGATGCACCTTTGCACGTCCCACAGGCACAGCGAGGCCTCCCACTCCTGCCCGCCCACCCGGTGACCCGCGCCACGCACGGTTGCGCCACCGGGGTCGGGCCCCCCCGCCCCGCCGAAACGGGACCACGTCCCGCCCAGCGAGGCGGCGGCTCCGCCAGTGCCGGCGCGCTCCCCGCCCGACCCCGTGCCAGACCGCTCGTCCCAAAAGGGACGACGGCCCCAGACACGGGGCGACGGCCGGTTCACGCGCCGACGACGGATGTCGGCCGACAAACTGTCGGCCCACCCTCCAGACCCCCCGAGACCCTGCCTGGGAAAAGTCCCAGCGGCCCCCGGGGGGGTCTTTCGGGCTGCCGGGCCCTACCTCGGAAACGTCCGAGCGGCCCCGGCAGCCCGTCCACCCCCGGCCCTGGACCCCGCCCTGGGAAATGTCCCAGCGGCTCCACGGGCCCCAGGCCGACGAATACTTCCGAGCGGCCCCGTCGGCCCGTCTACCCGGGCGGGGCGATTCCCGGCCCCCCCAACATGAGGAGACCGAAAAATCGCCCCCCCCGTCCCCCCGAGCACTGATGGGAAATGCCCCATCAGCCCCGGTAAGGGGGGACTCCCCCCGACCCCCAGTGCCCACGCGGACAATAGTCCGCGGGACACCGGAGGTCGTCCCCGAAACCATGAGGCATGGTTCCGGGGACACGCCGCGGGTCCACGGTGCCCCTCCGGACAACAGTCCGTGGGACA
>NW_011960996.1:0-2200 GCF_000949405.1 Vollenhovia emeryi
AACAAATCTTTCTTTATTGTACTTTTTCTATTCTCTTTTTGGAACCAAGTTTAATATATCGCTTTTTAAATCACATTCTAGTGTCGCTAGGCTTTTCTCTTTATTGGATCCTGGAACTTGATTCCCTGAAAAGAAATTAATAGTAAAAGAAACGAATAATTATTATACTGATCTCGATTCAACAATATAACTGTAACATATTTTATTAAAAATTAGTTTTATTTTAAAATGTATTTAGGTTATTACCTTCACGTATGCACTTAGTAACGATTTTCTTGCAGCCTTGTGGACAAATTGTGACTGCCTCACAATATGACATAGCTTCTTCTTTTACTATAACATCATTTTCATCAATCTGTACAAACAATGACCTCATCATTCACAGTTAAACAATAAAAGAACCATGATAAAACTGCTTCAACCGCGATTTGATATTATTTTTGGATTTTTCTCACCGATCCCAATGATATCCATCTTAGGGACAATTCGGTGCACCTCACTAACAAAAATGTCCGCAAAGTTCCATGATCAGAGGCATTGCAGTAAAACGGCCTGTCGAAAGATTGCGTGATTCGAATCGGGATGTGGAGACCGTAGATTCAATTCTCTTTTATTTCTAGGGCTCAAATGAACATGGACTTGTATTTCTGAATGATTATTCGTACTTAAAATAATGACACCACGATTCGAACCTCGCCGTTTCCAGATGAGTCACCTCACTGCCATGTCTCTGATCCTACAATTTCGCGGACATCGAATTGTGGTTAAATATTTAAAGCAATTTCATCAGGGTTCTTTGAAACTGAAATTTAAACCACATCTTAACCTTAACGCATTATTTACATAAATATGTAATTTCATTTGGAATGTAAGTATATTTTGTAGATATTTCTGTCAGTTGAATCACACACGCTTTTACGTACTATTCTATTAATTATTTAATATAATGTAGAAATTAATGTACTTGTTTAATTATAAGATAAAATTTTTTCCAATTAATTTATGATAAAAAAAGTTGTTAATCTACCGATTATCTTTGAAGATAGATTTTGTTAAAAAATATTATTATTCATATATTAGAGGGTCAACAACGATACATAAAAATTTATAGCAAACGTTAATAAAATTAAGCCAGTTACGTGTGAGTTTATTGTTATATAATTTTTATTTTATAGAAATACGTACTACGCCGCGCTTCGACAATACACAAAACCACACATCGGGTCGTAATTCCACGTTCTCTGCAAAATAAATTTACAGATTTGTTATTACAATTTAAAATGTATATGATTTTGTAATTAAATTATGCGATCTAATAATAAATTCGTAAGTTCACTTTAAGACTAAATATTAATTTTAACAAGCGAGTTGGAATTTCATTTATTGACTATATTGATTAATCTAACTTAAATAAAAATTACGTTTTAGTTCCTTTAATATTTATTTGTCAAGTGTAACTAATTCTTTAAAATTGAATATTTAATGTTTAATACTCACCCGTAATATTTTCATGTTTGATACATTCATTAAACAGTTCATACATATGTTTTAGTTGCTCGTGGTCAACTGCGTAAATTACCGTCTAACGTTTAAAAGAAAAACTGATTATTTTCATGTATAAAAATACATATATAAATATTTCATACACATAAACATTTTAGTTGTAAAGATTATTATAGATTCATAGTATAATTTCTTTTAATTATAAGAAATAAATAATGAATAATATTTAAATGTAAGTATACAATATAACGTGATATTTATATTTAGTGATACACATAAACACATACATAATATATATTTTCAGACAAGCGAAATTTAATTTCTACATTTTATATATTTGATATATCAAGAGACACCGCAGTGTCACGCGCCAAGTATAAACTGTACTTAAAAATGTATTTAGCAACTAAGTATACGTCTTTGCTTTATATTTACGGCTAATAGACACGTAGCAAGCACGAAAGTCTTCATTGTATTATTCGGTAACTGTTCTGCAAGATGTATATTCACGAGAGACTTTCTCTGTATAGTGTGTGGAGAATACCTCGGTAATGTCTTTATTCTAGAAAGAAATTGAATAATATTTGATCACAATATTAATTGTTAATTTTGTTACTATTAGTACATATCGACTGATTTCTTTCGCAAGGTCATATTTCAATTTTACACAATTTTTATTTTTCTGCTTAAGGGGATG
>NW_011960997.1:0-2200 GCF_000949405.1 Vollenhovia emeryi
AAATGAAAAATTGTCATTGAGCATGTGCACGAGCGATCAGACGGAACGATGTGAACTACAGGACATTCCATACCAAGAGGCAGTGGGCTCTTTATTATATCTTGCACAAGGAACCAGGCCAGACATAGCATTTGCAGTAAATGATGTAAGTCGATTCAATTCAAACTTCGGCAAGGCTCACTGGACGGCTGTCAAAAGGATCTTCAGATATCTGAAGGGAACAAAGGATTGGAAATTATGCTATGAAAATTCAGGTAATAGTAAACTAACAGGTTTTTCTGATGCAGATTGGGCTTCAGACGTCGATAAAAGACGTTCATGCACCGGCTACGTCTTTAAGTTATCAAATGGAGCGATATCATGGTCAAGTAGACGTCAACAGTAGCATTATCCAGTACCGAGGCTGAGTACCTAGCACTTTCAGCAGCACTGCAAGAAGCAATCTGGTTGAAAAATCTGGGACAAGAATTGGACTCGGACCTCAGAGAGACGCCTATCAAGATCGGATGTGACAATCAGAGCGCACTAGCTTTGGCTAAAACTGACGGATACAGAGCACGATCAAAACATATTGACGTTCGTCATCATTACATTCGAGACAAATTAGAAGACAGGACGATTGACCTCGAATACATACCGACTGAAGAAATGGTAGCTGACAGCCTTACAAAGGCTGTACCTAGTCCGAAAAACAATTTTTGTGCTCGCGGAATGGGCATTAAAAATTAAATGTAGAGATTCTAAGTTTTACAATACATTGTTTTTATATGTAGAGTCACCTTAGGACAAAAGTCAATTATTGTAATTTGAGTTCATTTAATGTTTAATGAGTGAGGGTGTTGATACATATAATATAAACGTTTCCGTTCAAGAGGGCGCTACACTTATGCGACATGTAACGTCCTCTCGGTTAAGCTTAGCTCCTGGGCCAGTCTGCCAGAGCAAGCTCCCGCTCGAATATACCGCCTTTTTTGTTATCACATCGAGCAAGTAATAAACAGTTTTCATAGATAGCTGGGGCTCACTCTGCTTTATTCACCCCATACCGCAATTATATCAAAAAGATATGAGCAAGAGATTGGACAAGCAACAGAGAGCATTGCAAGAGAAAGTTGTCTGAACGCAGCAGATTTGGAGCGGCGGCTCACATTGGAGAATAAAGAAAATATCGAACAGCTATTGTAATTATATTGATTTATTTTGGTATTATTGGAGCAGAATTTTTTACACAGTTCCAAGATTCTATACATGCAATTGAATCATAGTTTTGCCTTTATGATTTTTAAGTGATCCGATCAGGTTAAAGAAAATATATAATGATATACATAAATATACAAATATACATAAATATATACTCTCCTCCTGGGCTCTAGCCTCGTCTCGTGCTCGGCACCCTGGTCGTCGGCTCGACGCACGGTCCCCGACGCGAGGTTACGGGAGCGAGGATCCGCGAACGAAAGGCGGAAGATCCGGCGGGTCGATCACCCGATCGCTCGCTGCGATCGCGAAAAAGGGGTATACATAAATATATACATAAATATATACATAAATATATACATAAATGTACAAAATGAAATATAATTAAAAATGTATCAATAAATTTCGTACAAGCGCAGTATTTGTATCATTCATCTTTATGATAAATGCATGGATCATTTACTAATTCTTTCCGATTGGTATTGCATAGGCCAGAGAGTTTGCAATCCGGTTTCGTGATTCTTAATCGACCACTGGCGAGAGAAAATTTTTCAATCGGTGAAAAGATACTCGAGGTTACTCGAAATGGCCAGGAAAGTCTGTCTAATGAAGATAGGCTTCAAGTAGAGGAAGCGCTGGTAACATTCGATGACGTTGTGCGCATTATGGTTTCATACGATATGGGCTGGAGCAGAAGAGGTACTGGAAGAAATTACGACAGTTTGAATGGATTTGGAGCTATTATCGGTAACATGTCTGGACTTGTTCTTGATTACTCAACTCGTAACAGAAAATGTAAGAAATGCGACAGCGGAAATCATCCAGCCAATCATGATTGTCTATTAAACTTCTGGGGAACTGCGAAAGCAATGGAACCCGACGTTGCAAAGAATATTGTAACTTCTAGTACAGTTCTCAAATCAAAAAATTTGGAAGTTGGAGTATTAATAGGTGACGACGACAGTTCAACTATAGCAGCTTGTCGTGCAGCTAGCTCACATAC
>NW_011960998.1:0-2201 GCF_000949405.1 Vollenhovia emeryi
CGGGAAGCGAAAGTAGAGGCTTCGCCCTTTACAATGAGCCCAGAAACATTGTCGTACGATTTTGTTTCACGAAGTTATAGCACTTTAAAAATCGACAATTTTTTGGCAATATTTTAGTGATCCTTTAATTTTGCTGTCGAGTGTATTACAAAAATATAATTGAAAAGTACGAGAGCAGAATTATCATAAAATGTCAAATGTTTGTCTGGCCGAATTTGCAGCAAATTATGAAGAAAATAGAAAATTATTAAGAACAGATGGGTTCGAAGAATCAGATGAAGAGATTGAAATGAGAGATAGGAAAAAACAGAAAATTATTCGATTTCGACGTTATAAATTACAAGAGAATAGGTATAATTATTTTAGGGAACAGGTTTTATTGTTTTTACCTTGGAAAAACGAAAAAGATAATGTCGAGAATCAAGATTGTGAAAAAATTTATATAGAAAATATTCACATAATTGAGGAAAATAGAAAGAAATTCTCCGTTATAGGTGATGCAGAAATTGACAACGCGTTATTTCAGGCACAAAAGGATCATGAGGATATAGAAGATGATGAATTTGAATCGTTTATAGATGAGAAAATACCAAAAGAGCAGGAAATAGATATATTTGGACAAACTGGTTTGACTACTTGCACAAAAAGCAATAAAAGAAAATTTAATATTCCTCCTAAATCGACAAAAGAAGAAGTAATTAATTTGATGGGTAAATTAAATGATAAACAAAGGGAAATAACAATGCACATTTTGAATTGTTTTAAAATAGGAAGTTTACCTATTAGAATTTACATTGGTGGATCAGCCGGAGTTGGAAAAAGCGTATTAATAAACGCTATTTATCAGGTTTTATTGAATTACTTTAATGAAGACCCTGGGGAAAAAAACAATTCTGTAAAAATATTACTATGCGCACCTTCTGGTAAAGCGGCATTTTTAATAGGTGGTGTAACATTACACACAGCTTTTGCTTTACCAATAACACAGTATGGTGGACAAATGCCAGAACTCTCTGCTGACGTAGCGAATACTATTCGCGAGAGCTTGTTTGAATTAAAATTACTAATTATAGACGAAATTTCAATGGTAGGTAGTACGATGTTCAGCAGAGTAGATACAAGATTAAGACAAATAATGGGGCGTAATCTAAGCTTTGGAGGAGTATCTGTTTTGGTGGTCGGAGATTTGTATCAATTACCACCGGTAATGGATACGCATATTTATTTATCCTCAAAATCATGCACGCTAAGTTTTTTGGCAGAAAATGTTCTATGGAATGAATTTCAATATTTTGAGTTAAGCGAAATAATGAGACAAAAGGGAGATAAAAGCTTTACTATTGCCCTTAACAATCTAGCGAGATGTGCAATGACTGCAAATGATATTGCTATAATTAAATCACGTGAAACGAAAGAAGGACACGTTCCAAAAGACGCGATTAGATTATATCCTGATAATTGCTCGGTAAACAGCTTCAATAAAATGAAAATCGATTCACATGAGGGACAATCTTTTGAATTTATAGCTAAAGACTCAATTTTAGGAAAAATTTCAAGTAAAATGAGAAATAAAATTTTAACATCCTTAAAAAATAAAAAACCAAACGAATGCGCAGGTTTGGCATACAAAGTTAGTCTAAAAATAGGTATCAATTATATGATAACTACAAATATTGATGTAGAGGATGGATTAGTTAACGGTGCTTGTGGTAAATTAAAACAAATAACATTTATACCAGGTACAGAGGAAGCAATTAAAATTTGGCTTGATTTTAATAACAATAAAATTGGATTTGAAAAACGTAGAAAGTATATTAGTTATATGAATGAAAACTGTATGGAAATGAGTTTGGTTCCTATATCAACAATAACAGTAGTATTGAACATAAATGAAAGAATGGGATATCAAATTGTGAGACAACAATTTCCAATCACACCTGCGGAAGCATTAACAATACATAAAAGCCAAGGACAAACCTACGATAAAGTATGTATCGATCTAAGAGGCAGAAATCATATGAAAAGAGCAATGCTGTATGTAGCACTGAGTAGAGTTAGAAAATTATCTGATTTATATATTCTCGGAAATTTTATTTTACCAAAAAAAAGGATCATCAGATAATATTTTGGAATTAGAAATTAAACGCCTAAAAACGGAAAATTATTTGAAATTATCATATTCCAAAATAATTGAGGGAAAT
>NW_011960999.1:0-2201 GCF_000949405.1 Vollenhovia emeryi
ATATATGTTTGCGCCGTTTTTACGTCGACGCCGGTTATCTCGTTCCCGTCCAGTAGCGAGGGAACGAGCCAGGAATATCGCGGGAAGAACCACACCGTTTCTCTGATGGAAATCTTTTATTACGGGAACCGCTCTCTTACACGTACCGCACGGGAGGCAAGCGCCGTACAACTCTCTCTCCTTTTTCCCACACACACACTAGAAGACACTTCGCTAGCTCGATTTCACTCTTCCGCTCGCTACGCCCCCTGCCGGCCTACCTCAAATGCTCTTTTCATGGCGGCCTCGCCTACCGCCGCTCTTACTAATATAATTCGGGCCTAACATGCCGCCCGCCTTGACAAACGTTACACGTTTTCAATATATAAAAAAAACAATCTGCTTTGGTAACTTGTAGGATTTCGCTTAACATAGTCAGCGCTCGCATTCACCAATTCTTAAAAGAAAATTAAACAATACAAAAAAACAACCAAAACCATTGACAAACGCATCTTACAACTAATTTTACTTAATAAACGCAATATTTAACATCGGTGCAAAGTTATAATCCCGACAATCTTTAATCGCATGGAATCGGCGCTATCTTTACTGCGGGTCGCTTGTAGCTCCCCTTTGCCGTCCGCAAAGTTACCGCGCGCACCAACCCGTCCGCCCCTGGATGCACCTCTAGTATTCTCGCCATTGTCCATTTGAAAGGCATGGTCTCATCTTCTTTTAACATTACCAGTCGCCCCTTCAGCAACTCGTCCGGCTTCAGAGTCTTCCATTTAAAGCGTTGTTGACACGTGGCTAAGTATTCCGTCTGCCAACGTGACCAAAATCTCTGACGGAGGAGTTCCACATGCTGCCACCTAGACAACTTGGAAATCGGTGTCTCCTGCAGGTCAGGTTCCGGTAGCGATGCCATTGCGCTGCCTATCAGGAAGTGCGCTGGTGTTAAGGCGTCCAGATCTCGAGGGTCATCCGATAATGGTGTTATAGGCCTTGAATTCATCATAGCCTCAACTTGACTCAGAACCGTTATCATTTCCGTTACCGTGAGCGAAGCGCTTCCGATAGTCCGCTTCAAGTGTCGTTTCAATGTCTTGACCGCAGCCTCCCACAGGCCTCCAAAGTGCGGAGCCCTAGCAGGAATGAAGTGCCATTTTATCCCGTTCTTGGCGCAATGCCCGTGGAGTTTCTCCAAACACTGGGAATCCCTGAGCACTCGCTGGATCTCCCGCTCAGCGCCTACGAAGTTTTTTCCATTATCCGAGTAGACGTCCGAAGGCAATCCTCTCCTCGCCGTGAATCTCTTCAATGAACCCAGGAATGCGTCCGTTGTCATATCGTCCACTAGCTCTATGTGAACCGCCTTGGTGGCCATGCACGCATACACGGCCACGTAAGCCTTGTATTGTCTGCTGTTCCGTCGAACGCGATCTCTCACCATGAACGGACCACAGTAGTCGACTCCCACCCTTGAAAAGGGTCTCGATTCTTGTACCCGCGCCTCCGGAAGCCGTCCCATTAATTGCTGACACGGGACCGGATTGGCCTTGCGGCACACGACGCAGTTCCTCACGAGTTTCTTGACTATGCTTCTTCCAGCTATCGGCCAGAATTCGCACCTTACTGCTGCTAAGGTGGTAGCAGGCCCGGCGTGGGCCATCTCACAATGTCTTTCCGTTATGACCAGCTTGGTGAAATGATGATCTGCAGGAATCACCAAAGGATGCTTGGCGTCCTCGGCTAATGATGATTGGTGCAGTCTTCCGCCCACCCTCATCATTCCTTCTTCGTCCAGATAGGGTCTCAAGGTGATTAGCTTGGAGCTCCTCGGAATCTCCTGACCATTGCTTAGTTTCTTCACTTCGTCCTTCCACGCTAGCAATTGCACAACCTTCACTATCACATTCCGCGCCACTCTCATCTCCTCCGCGGTTACATATCTTTCACTATAAGAAATATTTAGCTTCTTAAATTTACCTACAAATCTTAACATATAAGCTATCACGCGTAACAATTTAAAGTACGAGGAAAATCTAATAAAATCTATCGCTGAGTTATCGACTAGACTTATTGCTATTAGCGCTTTCTTGCGCTCTTCAGGTACCGAATCCAGCTCCACATCAAGGCCATCAGTTTTCGCAAAGTCATTTTTCACTTTCAACCAACGCGGTCCTTCCCACCATATCGCTGAATTGTTCAACTGCGCCGGC
>NW_011961000.1:0-2201 GCF_000949405.1 Vollenhovia emeryi
TTTTCAAGTTTTTTAAATATATGCAGAGAAGTAATTAATTTTATTATTGCATGTTATTAAATCATAAGAATTTGGAAATATTTAAAAAGTCATTTTTCTCAAACGTAAATTATATTTTATTAATTAATTAGATTTTTAAAAAATTAAGTTCATAATATCATTTACTTATAATAATTTTTTAACAGAATTTACTTCTTCTGATGAACATTGTTCCAATTTTCTCTTTTGTGGTGTTTTGCTTGCTTTTATTATTTTAATAACCGACATCTGGCCTTCTATTTTTTTAATATTGTTGCAATTATCGACTTCTAAGTATGGTGGATCTGTATAAGAGTAAACTAATTATTTTTCAGAACTTTTAATTTTTATATATATAAAATATCATAAGAACCATATGATAACTAAGAATTATAAGTAAAAATTAGATTGGCTTCCTCATAGAGGAAGCTTTGTGAGCGAAAAACTTGATGAGGAACCAATGTGCAAATTTCCAATTTGTATCCTGTTTTCTAATTAAAAATTTAGAGAGCTTGAAAGTTATAAAACCGTCGGCATTAGCATTATCTAAGGTGTATTGCGTGAAGGTTGCATGGTCAAAGCTTCCTCTATGAGGAAGCAATATATTAATAAAATACATTAATTATATAAATTAACAAAAATATATTCTATAATATTATAATCACAATAAAAATGTAATATATTTATTAAATATATTCAAAAAATATATATAAATTTTCAAGGAGAGGGGGTAAGATGGCGAGGAGGAAAGACATACAGTGTGAAAGTGGGGTGAAAAAGGGAATGAAAGGAAAGGTTGGAGAGCAGTAAACGGAAGGAAGAGGAGGTGATGGAAAGAGGAGACGGAGAAGTGGCAGTGGCAATGGAGGAGAGAAGAAATAGTGAAGAATAGGAGAGAAACAGGAGTGGAAAGGAAGATGAGTTGACATGAGTTGGCAGTCTGGACAGAGATGCAAACTTTGGGGCTGAGCACCATTAAAGTGTTACACTCGGTGCTCACACACACAAGCGCAGAGCGCTCTGCGCAGCACACGGACATGGTTGCGCTTGTGTGGTGTGTGCGACACTGAAATATATACTAACTGGAACGTGCGCTAGAGCAGAGTCGTGCGTCCAGAGAGAGAGCATCGTCGAGTGGCGTCTGTCATTGTCTGGTTTATAGGGTGGTCGAGAGTAGGGACTGTACCTTTCCGTCCCCACTCTCGACCACCCTATAAACTAGACAATAACAGACGCCACTCGACGATGCTCTCTCTCTCTGGACGCACGACTCGGCTCTAGCGCCCGTTCCAGTTAGTATATATTTCAGTGGTGTGTGAGCACCGAATGTAACACTTTAATGGTGCTTGGCCCCAAAGTTTGCATCTCTGAGTCTGGAGCGAGGAAGACAGAAGTGGTAGGAAAGAATGGAGGAGATCGAGAAATCGATACAGAGAAGGAAGAGGATTGGACAGGAGGTTCAAGAGATCGATAAAAGCAGTGGAGGGGACTGATGGTGGCGAGAGCAAGAGATCGACGGACGGGAACGAAGGCAATTGGTTGGAGAAGTCGAGAGATCGAAAGGGAAGGAAGAGGAAACAGAAGCAAAGGTGCTGGAAAGACAGAAGGTAAGAAAGAGTATTGAGAGACCGGTAGAAGCGGATAAAACGGAAGGAAAGGAGGTAGGAGAGGATATGAAGAAAGAGGGGAGGAAAGGGGGTACAGCTGAGGATGCACAGGCGATGCATGACGCATGCGGGAATAGGTTCCGTTAAGACGCACGTGCGGGTAGAGTAATGCATGCAAAGAGAAAGAGTTGCTCTGCGGATAGCGCACTGATAAAAATGTATTTCCTAGGAGAGAGAGAGAGAGTGATAGAGAGCAGAGGAGGAGGAAGAGAGGAAGGAGAAGAAGAGAGAAAGGAGAGAGAAGTATCAGGAAGAAGAAGGGGCGAAGGAGGAAAGAAGAAGAAGAGGAGTGGTGGGGAGAGAGAGAAGAGACGTGGACGAAGATTTGAGTATGGAGGAAAGAAAGATTAGGTGGAGAATGATAGAGAGGGCAAAGATAGAAAGGGAAAAGGGAAAAGAGGTAAGAGTAGAGAATAGAAGGATGTGGATGGATGTGAGGGAATGGAGATGGATAGGAGGAGAAGGAGGAAAGGGAGAGGAGTGGAAAAAGCTATAAAAATGTGTAATTACAGAAAA
>NW_011961001.1:0-2202 GCF_000949405.1 Vollenhovia emeryi
GGGACAAATGTTATAACTCACCCTGTATATGTGTGGGTGAGTGTGTTTGTGTGTGTATCATGCATTATCAATAATTCAAATACTTTAAAAACAAATAGAAAAAAAATTTCTAGGTGCTGTCCAGTAAAAATAAACGGAATAAGTAGAATTTAATCCGAAAATACTGGTAAATATTGTGTGTGTGGGGGGGGGGGTGCGCGTGCGTGTGTGTGTGTGTGTGTGCGTGCGTGTGTCGCGTGTGCGTATGTATAAACTAAACTATGTACTACTTAATTATAATTCCATTACAATTGTTTGTATTAGATATTTGTTAAAATGTTTATTTAAATGGAAATAAACGATACAGTTTTATATTCTGAACTTAACGATAACAATACTTATGATTACCTAACGAACATGTTAGGTAATCATAAGTATTGTTATCAATATTTAACATATCATTGAATCCCCCTAGCAAAAATCTTAGTTATTCATCTGTTACATCATCATCAGCTTTTTCACTGTTGTCATCGAATATATCATTATTACTTAATGAAAAAGAATCATTAAAAACATCATTTTCAAGTTGTGGAGTAGTTTTTGATGACGATGTTGATGACATAATGATAATATCCTCGGGATCTCTTTCTTGTTGTAGCATTATATTGCCCTGTGCATCCATTTCTTCTGATCCTTGTGAAGTTTTCATTTTATCTTCTTTAATTTCACTGGAATCATTTACATCATATTTTGTTGAATGTTTGCTGCGTTCTTTATTGCTTATGTTTCTATCGTTTTCTTGTTTACGGCGTTTCTTTGACGTTTCATTAGGTAATTTAACACTTTCATTGTTCCGCGCAGGCCTTTTTAATTCCGAAATCTTCTTTCCGATAAAATAATCAAATTTATGTAACTCTGATAAGTAATTCTTCTTCTGATCTTTATTTGGTTTATAGACATTCTTCATCCAGTAAATATAAAAATCTGTAATAATTATATTTTTAATTTATGAAATGGATGTGTGTGTGTGTGCATGTGCGTGCGTGTGTGTGTGTGTGTGCATGTGCGTGCCTGTGTGTGTGTGTGTGTGTGTGTGTGTGTGTGTGTGTGTGTGCCATAGACATAATATATATAGACTGCGCGTTCCCTACTTCATTCGCGTGAAAACATGCGCCAACTTTAGAAAGAGATAGCTGGTGTGGGACCGTATCTTTATCTTTGTCGAAATGAAGTAGTGGGGGTAAACAAAAGAGTAGAGGAACGATAGATAGACAGAGAAAGAGCTACTACGTAAGCATGTTGTCTCTTTCTCAGGTGTGCAAACGTCTGCAGCCACAATGCGCAGTCTATATATACTATGTCTATGGTATGTGCGCGTGCGCATGCGTGTACGTGTAGTGGGTGTGATCCTGCTTGATTAGATTTACTTAAACAAGCAATTATGGGAGCTTTCGTAGAAATAAAATATTGTAAACGGCCAGTTTTTGAGGATTTTAAAAGTTGTCAGTTCCTTAGCAGTACGCCGCCGAGAAACCATGCTTAAAGTGAAGTACCCTATCTGACCAGTTTTTTAGCATTGTTGTAAAACATACGTATGCGCAGATTAGTGTTATTTAATTACTTGCATCATGCATGAATCAGCTGTTCTTTCAATATTAAAATTAAGTTCAGGAGTATCTAGCATTTGAATACCAATTTAATTGACTCTAATTGAATATGTTTCACAGGGGGAGAGCATTGCACGTGATCTTACCTTCGCATGCACCGTATTTGATCTCATCTAATTTTGGACACGGTTTTTTCCCTCCTTTTTTATTACTTTCAAAGCCTGTTCTTGTACTGACCAATAATATTTCTTCTAAAAAGACTGCTGTCAATATATTACTAGCACACTGACGTGGAGTGCTACAATTTTTTAGTATACTATTGTATGATTTATCATCTATCCATTGGTCTCTACCAATGTAACCTAAAATAAGAATATTGTTCGTCATAACACTTTTTAAAGTAATTTTGTATAATAAAGGGAAAGCATTATGAGTATCATACAAAAAATTAGCTCACTCTTGGACAATTATCGGTGGTACGCAGTGATCCAATCGGTGGAAAATTATCTTGGTATGATATTTGTGCTGTTGTACTTTTTACTCATTTTTCTATCATAACTGTAAATAAATTGTAGCATACATAAATAATTAGAAAAAAAGTAAAGTAAAGTGTGCA
>NW_011961002.1:0-2202 GCF_000949405.1 Vollenhovia emeryi
GGAGAGTCGGCCGACAGTCTGACGGCCGACCTGGCTTGCGGCGGCAGTCTGCTCGGACGAGGGGGACCTTGGGGGTGTCACGCCCCCCATCGCACCCCGTGCCGGAGGGGCCCTTGCGACGGCCCTCGCGTTCTAGCGAGGACTGCCCTCCGGCGGAGGAAGTACGCGCTGGTCGCCACGGCGGGTAAGGCGTCGGGAGGACGGGCCGCTCCTGGCGCCCCAACCGTCCGTGGGACCCCCCGCGTGGCAGCTCCCGCGGCGGTGACCGAGAGGTCGGAGACTCGGGACCCCCGAAAGCCCCCCTGTAGCGGGGGGGTGAGTAGGGGGCTGGAGGCCAGTGCCGGAGATGTTATTTCCCCCGGCCAGAGCCATATCCCGGTCCCCGGGAGGACTCGGGGCCTCCCCCAGAGATGGGGGAGGAGGGCATGCCCCACCGGGGTAGCCGCCGCGGGTGGAGGGGATATTTTGGAATGGCAAGCCTTTCAAAAACCCGGGGAATGGGGGGAAACCCTCAAGGAGGAGGGCGCCGGATCCTCTCATCACTCCCCTCTCAGTCGCAAGACAAGGAGGAGTGAACAGAGGGAGAGAGCGGCGAAAAGGGCTACGGAGAAGGCCGCGAGCGAGAAGATGAAGGCGCTGGCGGACCTACCGGCTCAGGAGGAGGAGTCGGGCTCGGAGGGGTCCGACCCGGGGGAGCCTCGGCTGGAGCGCATGGAGGATGAGTACTCCCGCCACAGGGCCGGCCGAGGGGACGAATCTGGTTCGTCCTTTCGGATGGTCGAAGAGATAGACAGCCGCCCTCTGGCGGAGACGGCGCTGGCGTTCTTGGAGACATACTCCGGGTTCGTGCGTCGCCTCATTGTCGGGGAGAATGCGGAGCTGAAGAGGGATGCCCTTTCTACGGCAGCAGAGAAGATCTCGGCCACGATATTCCTCTTGTGGCTAAGGGGGCGAGACTCCGCGCAGAGGGCGGAGGACCTGGAGGAGGAGATTAGGGGGGCGGTGGAGAAGGCCCCTCCCCCTCCGGAAAGGCGAGATGAGGGGACGCAGGTCGCCCCGAAGACGCGGGAGAGGGCGACCTCCCCTGCGAGGACAAGGGTAACGAAGGGGGCGTCCACGCAGACGCCCCCTCCGCAAGAGAAGCGGGAGAGGGCGACCTCTCCTGCTAAGGCAGCAGGCGAGGAGCAAGCCTGCCAGACGGAGGGGGAGGTGGGAGTGGTGCCCCCCCCTGCACGGTGAGGAGAAGTCGGCGGCCCCTCCGGCGTGGCCGGGTGGCCTCCGAGAAGAGATCATCCGGCTGGCCGAAGAGGCCGCCGACAGGAGGATTAAACTCCTGGTAGGAGTTTCCTCCAGGGGTGGGGTCCCGCGACAGCGGGACGATGGCGGGGGGAGGAGGGGGGAGTCTAGCCCCTGTTCCTCTTCTACCCCCCGCAGCCCCACAAGGGGAAGAGGGGAAGGAGTGGGGGGCGGGCGGGGGCTGGGGCGTTGGGGGGGCGCGATGGGCGGGGGTGTGCCTGTCGGCGTGTTCCCCCCCGCGTACCGGCGGACGCGGCCGTCCCGCTCCGCGTCCCGGAAGGAGCGAGAGGAGGGGAGACGTACGCCGCCGCCCTCCGGACCACGAAGGGGAGACTCTCCCTGGGGGGTCTGGGGAGCGGCGGCGGCGCGTGCCGGGGGGCGGCAAACGGGGGTCTCTTGCTGGAGATCCCTATTGCCGAAAGACAGGCCAAGGCGGGCGAGCCGGCCTGTAAGCCCCAGGAGGCCTTGGGCGGGCTGGGAGTGCGGATCGCCCGGCCCGGGAAACTCGTATTATTGCGACTGACCGGGCTGGACGATTCGTCGACGGAAGAAATGGCCAAGATGGCCATCTCTCGAGAGGGAGGCTGCGGGGTGGGGGAGGTGGACGTGAGCAATATCACGCGTTCCTCCGCCCGGCAGGGGGGCACCGCGTCGGTGCGATGCCCCGCGAGGGTTGCGCGCGAGCTGGCGCGCACAGGCGTGGTGAGGGTCGGGTTCGCGTGGGCGAGAGTGAAACTCGCGGGGCGACCCGGCCCTCAACGGTGCTACCGCTGCCTTGCAGAGGGGCACGTGCAGCGGGGGTGCACCGCGAAGACGGACCGCAGCGGTAAGTGCTACCGCTGCGGGGCCGAGCGGCATACGGTGGGGGGTGCCGGGGGAGGGTCCCGAGGTGTCCGCTATGTTCGG
>NW_011961003.1:0-2202 GCF_000949405.1 Vollenhovia emeryi
GTATTTATTGCGTATCACAATACGTATTATTGATAATTACTTTTCGAATTTTACAATTTTATTTACGGTCAATCTGTCTGGGAGAAGACTGGGTCCGATTATGTGATCTCCCAGGATACCCGCCCATTTATTTAGTTTCCATCTTCTTTGGAAACTTCTCGTACGTGTTACGCGTGGGTTAATAAAGTCATAATAATGCGAATTATGACAATTATACATACCCATACGCGTAAATAAGGACTCATCAGTCCACATTATGTTTGCCAGGAAATTTTCGTCGGCTTCATTGTTACGTAGAAGCCAACGACAAAAATTTTCTCTGGCTCCGTAATCTTCCTGGTTTAACTCTTGCACTGTTGTATTATGATATGGATACAATCTCTCTCCTTTCCATATCTTATGTATCAACGAGTGCGAAACACCAAATTCACGTGCTACTATGCGCGTACTTGTGGTTGGATTTTCCTGAACAGCTTCCAACACTGCCTCTTCCATTTCCACATTTCGCACGTGAAGATTACGATCGGCGTTCACTCGCGGTTTCGGTAACAGTAGCGAGTCATCTTCCCGAATTCTTCGATCAAGTCTTTCGAAAACTTTTCGATCGGGATGTACACGATTGGGATAGCGCTCTGCGTACATAGCTGCTGCATGCGCACTAATACAATTTGCTGCATCGTAAATAAGGTACATATCAGCGTACTCATTATTCGTGTATTGATAAGCCATCTTTCCTACGTCAATAGCACTCTATGAGTGACCTGATGCATATTAACAAAAAACGGTTGAATTCATGATATTTTATTTGTTTCATCACACACACTGTCTCGTTTCTCGCTGATATGTATCTTATTTACGGTGCAGCAAATTGTGTTAGTGCGCATGTAGTACGTTGTGTTTTTTGAAAATACAATAATAATAGAAATACCGTTTACGCCCTGGATCTCAGTGCCTATAAATTATATTTTTCTTACATCTTTTCTCAACCTAGCAAACTGCGCTCCGATAACTTCGATCTCAAACGCAGTCCTAGTAAGCTAATGATGCTAATTAAACATTTTTTTTAAATAATCTGTAAATAATTTATAGCGAAAATTATTACCTCAACCAGGTATGTTTTCGAAAGAAATAAGAATTTAGGAATATGACTCGCTGCTATTATCGAAACCATGAGTGAACGTCGGTCGTAATTGTGCGAAATATAAAAATAGAAGAGGCAGTGTTCAAAACTATTCAGCAAGATCCAACCGTAAGTACGCATGAATTTAGTGTTCACACAATTTTAATTCTAAAATATGGAAAGGAGAGAATTTGCAAACATATCATTACACTACAAACGCAAGAATTAAATGAGGAGAATTACAGTGCTAAATAAAATTTTTGTCGTTGGTTTCAATGTAACAATGCAGCCGATAATTTCCTGGCAAACATATTGTGAACCGATGAGTCCTTATTTACGCGTTTGGGTTGATTATCATAATACATATTAGAACGTTATTAATCCTTGCGTAACATGGATGCAAAGTTTCCAACAAAGATGGAAACAAAACGTACGAGTTGGTATCCTGGAAAATCATATAATAGGACCCAGTCTTTTCCGAGTAGATTGACTGTAAATAAAATTCGTAAAATAATTATCAATACAATAAATACATTTTATTCAGAGCAAAAATTACGCGCATTTTATAGAAAATTTGTTGCGAATCTATTGGAGGATGTCCCTTTAATCCAAAAACAACATATGTATTATATTTTTAACAGAACGGAGCACCTCTTCACGAATATCGACGAGTTACGCGTTACCTAAACGAACATTATTCCGGATGATGAATAGCACAGCACGAACCGACAAGAGAGCCCGCGTGGTACAAAATATAATTTAAAAATCTAATTAAAATAATTTTACAAAATAAAAAAAGAGTAAGAAGATAGTATAGATAATGTTTATTGACAGATCACCTGACTTGACACCGTTAGATTTCTTTCTTTGGGGTCATCTCAAGGAAATGGTGTACTCAACACAATCCGTGTCACCGGAGGACGCAATAGGAAAAATAATAGTAGCATGTGGAAAAATAGACAGAGCGATGATGCGACGCACTAGAGAAAATATTATCCACCGTGCAGAAGCTTGCGTTGAAGCGGACGTGGGCTCATTTTGAGCACTTACTAAATTAAACAGCTCTTTTCAGAGCTACAACA
>NW_011961004.1:0-2202 GCF_000949405.1 Vollenhovia emeryi
TCCGTCCCCCTTCACCTCCTCTGTCTCTCCTCTACCTCTTACCTCCCTCCTCTCTCCTCCTCCTCTTCACTCCTGTCACCTCCTTTCTCCGCCTTACTCTCCTCTGCATCTTTCCTTCTCCCCTCTCTCTTCTCCTCCATCGCTCTCCCCCGCCGATCCTCTTCACTGCCGTCCGTTTTCGTCCGCCAGCTCTCTTTCTGCACCCTCGCCGATCAACTTCCCGTTCGACTATCGATCGCTTCCATCCGCTCCGTTCCCTGTTTTTCCTCTTTGATCTCTCGCGCTCTTCCGCCAATCCCCTCTTCTCTCTCCTATCGATCTCTCGTTCCATCACGCTCGATCTCGCGCGCTCTTCCGCCAATCCCCTCTTCTCTCTCCTATCGATCTCTCGTTCCATCACGCTCGATCCTCTCCCCACTCCTTGTCCTTCCTCTCCGCTCCGTTCTGCCAACTCATCCTCCTCTTCTCTTCTCCTCGCTCTAACTTCCTTCTCCCAGTCTCTTTCTCGTTTCCTCCATTTCCCGTACTGCGCCTCCAACTCCTCTAGCCATCACCTCTTTCTCTTCTACTCCTGCTCACTTCTTTCCACTCACTCTTCACCTTTTCTCTCGCACCTCACTCTATCACGCCTTCTCACTCCGCCATCTTTTCCTATAAAATATTAATAGAATGAAATGTTTTTATCTTACAAATAGAATTTCATATAAATGTATTGTTTGCTTACTATTTAATTCAGTTGGTTTGGTTGCAGTTTGTTTTGTTAGAACTTGAGGATATGTTACGTCATCCAAGGAGGATAATTCTGGTTCAGAAGACAATTCACAATCACTTGCAAGCTTGTAATAATGTCTTCTTCTTTTGTTCTTCTTACATTTAGATTTTTCTTTCAATTCTTCATTATTGGATGAAAGATTATTCGTATTTTTCGCTTTATTCGCTTTCTGTTGCGCTATTTTATAATTATCTGTAAAGACACAATTTTAATAAATATAAAACTTACAATGCTATTAAAATTAGTAAATTAAAATGTTATGCAATAAAAGTAATCTAAATTTTGATCTGTGTGGAATCCTTTTCAAATTAATTTATAAGTTATTTCAAATACAATTCTTTTCAAATATAAATCTACTATATTCGTTTTCATGTTATCATTATTGCAAATATAAATATGAATTTTATAAAATATTAAATATGTTTAGTATGTTGAATAAATATTTTATGAATATTTTATTATGAAGTTTAATTTTTTAAATATTTTACCATATTTGCCTAAAAAGCTAGCCTCAAAGAGAATCCAGTCAGGTTGAGCAGAACGTTTCTTTTTTATAAGGTCCACTATAATATGTTTTGCAGTTCCTTCTGGTGGCCAGTAGCATTGAGATTTCTTTTTAATATACCATATGTCTGGTACAGCTTCTACTGTATTCTCAGCATCAAATTTGACAACAAACCAGGTCATCTTGTATACTTTATAACTCAACAAAAGATGAATATTTTAAGGTAAATACAAATAAATTTATAAACTTTAGCATTATTAATTTTAGAAATTCTTTATGATAATATAAGAATTAGAAATAATAGTAATAATAACAATAATAGCAATGTTCACTGTACAGTAGCAGTTAATTATTTAAAACCTTGACAAAATTATTGAAAACAAATAATTACTGATAGTTATCAGTTTATAGATGTAACAATGGAAATGATATAAACTGTTTTTTGTAAGGAAGTACAACTAATTTTCTGTTAATAAACGCGATTTTCCATCTTTCAAGTACGTTATTCTCTTTTTTGATGTACTGAATATCAAATAAAGATGACAAACATGGTTTTGAATAAAAATTATCACCCTTACTATATCGATATCCTATTAAGCAGATAGAGTTTTGATAAAAAGCAAAATTTTTAATTTCAACTAGAACATTATCTTTCAACTCCTCAAATCTATCGGCTACTTTTGAAATATTTAAATAATAAGTATCTGTTTGTATTTTTCTGTATTGCGGAGATGTACAATTATTTATAAGCGGCCCATCAAAATGTTCCATTAATAGTTTCGCACAAGAATTATTTTTTGTATTAACTGTATGTTGAGTAATATTACTTTCTTCAGTAATTCGATGTACAATTTGTTGCAAAGGTCGATCTAATTTGCGAACTTTTTTCTTTAACTGCTGCATATAGTTCTCAAAAGGGAAAGCG
>NW_011961005.1:0-2203 GCF_000949405.1 Vollenhovia emeryi
GGGTTACGTTAACAATGTAAATTTGTTGTTAATAACCAACACACAAAAATATAATCAAATCATTGATCATGCTCGCGCGCGCGTATGTAATGTTGTAAATAATTGTGTAAATTGTTCCTGCGACAGGAAATATGTTTTTTAAACGGTTTAGTCAACTTGTAATTGGTATTGCTGAATTAGCTGCATAATTTCGATATCGACCTCATCTTCCGGCTTTATCCATTGTTGCCTTAAAGAAGCGATATACAGATCAGAAGACACAAGCAATTTGTGGATAAGATCTTGATTTGCTGCCAGTCGAGAATACCTTCGAGTATGAAATTCTCGGAAGCGCTTAAAATCTTTGTTGCGTGCTAATTCAGTAATACCAATTATAAGCTGACTAATAAACCGTTTAAAAAACATATTTCCTGTCACAGGAACAATTTACACAATTATTTACAACATTACACACGCGCGCCCGAGCATGATCAATGATTTGATTATATTTTTGTGTGTTGGTTATTAATAACAAATTTACATTGTTAACGTAATTCTAATATCTATTGACTCATAATTCTACGTGTAACTAATTCATATATCTAAAATACCTGAAATAAGGAATCTAAAAATTACTATTTGTTTGATTGTTTATAATAATGGATATTGTTAGTTTACAATCAAGTTTTGTTAGAAATCATTATTATAGTAATTTTAGACCAATTAATCACACTCAATAAATGTGCCAAAGTAGAAGGCGATATCTCAAAAATTGCGGAGGTGAGAGCGCGAACAATTTTTGCGAACACACATACACACCCACAGACTTTTTTTAAAAAATGTGTTTTTTGAGTTTTTAAAACATTCTAAACCCATTGGCAATGAAAACTGGAAAAAAATTTTTCGCATCGAAACAAAGCTTCCTCTATGAGGAAGCAATAACAATTTGATCCATATGTTTCGCAATATCCTTTCGAGTAGACGTTGACGCTATATATAGATATCCGTTCGATGAGACTGTGGCGATAAAGGGGTGCATATCGCAGGAAATTCTTCTTTCAATGATAAAAATAATACTTTATTCGTAAAAATGATGATTAATTATAAATAATCTCCTAACGCATCTAAATTTCTTATCAATACCTTCCTCTCAAAATCTACCTTCTCCTCTACGCAGTCTTGATATGTTCCACTAAAATATAAGTAATTTTGTATACAAAGTTCACAGTCTATTGTCGGTCGAGCTATTACTATTAGTTTATTGCATTTGTGGCATTGTTCCTTCTGCTGCATTGTCGGTGCGAAAAATGGCCCACATAATGTGTGCCAATTCTCCAAGCGCGCGTAATATCCGAGCTCCTCTTCATCTTCGTTCGTAGCGCAGTCTGCGCATATGCGTCTGAATGGATAATTTTCCTCGAAATAGTGGCTTCCGGGTTCAAGTGCCCGGAAGCAATGACATTCTCGTAAAACATCGTAGAATTCATACTGCCGGGGATCTACCCCGTCAATTACAATATCCGCTGGTGGTTTCATCTTTATTTATTTATTTTTCTAAAAAATATATGGTAAATGTGCATAAAAAGACCCCACCTTCCGATGACCTTGATCTTGACATATGTTGTCAAGGTCACCCTCCTGAGTAACTCTTAGAAGTTTTTAGCCGGCGGTCGTTATTCGTTAGAAAGTTATTAACAAAAAAAGTTTGGAATTGGTAATTCTTCAGTATAGCTGCTCCACCTCCAAAATCAATCAAATTGGTCTCATTCGACGCGTTTTTCAACGAGAAACAACTTTTTCCTCAGACAAAATCGTTGCTTTGCCCTGCGAAGCGAGATATTAATTGTTAAAGTTGACAACTTTTAGAGTTAATTCACGATATCATGTACGTTTAGGATGGCCTCACGTGGAAAGTTTCTGACACCATATACAATTCAAAGAATGTATAAGTGTCTTTGAGTAATAGTTTTCGAGAAAAATGATGGAGTCTAAATCTTGTATCTTTTTAACGAATCAGTTGCAAGTGTCTTTAGCACGGCGCGATGCGCGCGCCCCACCCCCTCCCGCCCCTCCCCCTCCCCCTCGCCACCCTCCCCCTCCCCCTCCCCAGCCCTCCGTTTTGTGTATAATTTTTATGTGTGTATAAGAGAGGAAGCAGGTGGGACGGGGGTGGAGGTGGGGACAGGGGGGAGAGGAGGGGTGGGGAGGGGGAGGGGGTGGGGCG
>NW_011961006.1:0-2203 GCF_000949405.1 Vollenhovia emeryi
CTTCGCGTCGCGATCGGGCATGCGCGCGCAGCGCTCCTGTGGCGCTGCACGATCTGACCCGGCTGATGCTGCCATCACGCCGGTGACGAACAGACCGAGATTCATAATTGAATCCGGAACATGTGGATACGCATTGCATTCGTCGTCCGCGAGTTTTTGTATGGTGCGAATTGCTAGAAACGGAGAGGACGCCACGCCGAACGTAAGCGTGTTTAATTGAAATGTCGTTATATCGCCGTCTCTACGCCAGAGAATCCTTTGATACCGCCGATCGTCTTCATGCAACAATACCTGACGGTACATCTTTTCTATGTCCGCGGTAATCACGACCTTGTACGTCCGGAACCGAATTATGTGTGCAAAAAGTTTATCTTGAATCATGATGGTCGGTATTGTCAGACATGTTAGTTCCTTGCTAAAGCCGTCAATCGTCGATTGTATCGTGATTCTTACTAAGCCCCTTGATTCAGTGTTCGTAGCGTTAATCGCGCCGACGGACGACGAGTGCGCCGTCACGGGCAAGCCCAGATGTTTCACGACGGATTCCGAAATAAAGTTCGCGGTAGCGCACGTGTCTAACAACGCTCGGGCCTTGATGGAATTGCGTTTACGATCACGGATGTATATTATTGCACTAGTTAATAATTGGGGTGCTGATAGGGGTGATATCGTCGCGAGGCTTATTGTTCTCCCCCCTGTCGAGTCGGCTAGTCATGCGGCTGTGACCGTCGCAGGTTTCGATGCATCCGGTTTGCCAGCGTTCGCGTATTTATCATAATGCAAGAGTGTGTTGTGTCGCTTTTGGCAAATAGTGCAACTTGAAAATTTGTAAGGGCTATCACGATGTGAGCGCAGACAGTTGTAACAGATCTTTGCGTTCTTTACTAACTCGATACGTTTAGGCACGGACAGTTGTTTGAACTTGTCACACAAGTATAGAGGATGTCGCTTGGTTTTGCACGCCACGCAATTACGCGATGAGTTTAGTACGAACGCTTGATTCGCGGAATAACGCTTCCTCTTAACCGGGGGCTCGCCCTTACCTCTCTCATTGTCCGCGATCTTTATCCTTTCGCGTCTCGATGCACAAACCGCGGCCTTGTACAAAAATTCGTACATCTGTTCGAGATTCGGAAATTCGTCTCTTTCGAGACTCGCTTCCCATCTTTCTAATGTGGTCTTCGGCAACTTGCTTTCTAGAATGTGTACGATCATTTCGGACCCGACGGAAACTCCCAGCGCGCTCAATGAAGCAATATGCTGTTGAGTATCATCAGCGAGTTTAGATAGACCGCTCGTCGTTTCTTTATCTAATGTCGGTGTATTTAAGATAAGTGAAAGATGTCGAGATACTAAGACTCTTTTCACTTCATATGAGCGCTCTAATAGTTCCCATGCGTTTGAATAATTTATTCCGTTGACCGCGAAAATTTTTACCTTATTCGCTGCTTCCTCGATTAATGCGGATTTTAAATAGTGCAATTTGTCTACATCCGACAAATCGGTTTGCGACCCTATCATGTTACTAAACGCGTTTTTGAATGAGAGCCAGTTTTCGTACTTGCCGTTGAACGTCGGCAGTGGCGCGTCGGGTAATTTGATTCGCCGTTTCTTGACGGGAGCGATGTTTGATCCATTATCAATTCGCGGCTCGTCGCTTGTTGTACCGATTCGCGGCTCGTCGCCTGATGTACCGGTTCGCAGTTCGTCGTCTGTTGTACCGGTGTCCGCGTTCGGAATATTCACCGGGTTTAAAATATTTTCGGCCTTACCCGCCAGATCATAAAACCGTTGTTGAACTTGCGCGAACTCATTTCGATGACCCTCATCCGGCTCCAATATCATGAGTTCATCGTTATGTTCCTCAAATGCATGATATAAATCTGTTAGACGGGCGATTCTTAATTTTAATGCGGCGTTATCTATCTTTCCTTTATCGAGAAGATTGCCTAAATTGGTGATCTGAGACTTTAGGGAGGTCCGCTTTTGCACAAGGAGCTTAATCCTTTCCGACATGTTTAGGCGATTCAGGATGGGATCAGGAAATAACGACTTATACTCTACTTGGCTGTAAGATGCGGGTGGATGTTGTTCGTTGCTTCACCCTTCTGGCAGCCTCGAACTCGTAGACGCGTGGAAGAAGTCGTCCTTCTCCTTCACCGTTCTGGTAGCCTCGAATTCGTAGACGCGTGGAAGAAGTCGT
>NW_011961007.1:0-2203 GCF_000949405.1 Vollenhovia emeryi
CCCGATCCTTTCCTGTTCCTGACCGGTATAGAACTCAGGGGGGTAACATTCGGGTGGGAAAGAGTATTTTTCCGTTAGCTCTAATAGTAAGCTCCGTAGTATTAACCTCGTATTGTTTCTTCCCTTGCAGAATAAAGGGGTCCGTGCAGTCATCCTGTCTGACTGCTTCCAGTATTTTCCAGTATAGTTCCGTATCTTCCGTACTCCGATAGCAATCAGTATTATACTCATTGTTTTCCGTGTAATTCCGTATTTTCCGTGCTCCGTCATAAATCCGTATTATACTCCGTATTTTCTGTACTCCGTTGTAGTTCCGTATTTTGTTCATTATACTCATACTCCGAATTGAAACTCTGTATCGTACTTATTATTTCCGTACTCCGTAATTAATCCGTATTAGACTCCGTATTTTCCGTACTCCGTTATAAATCCGTAGTGTACTTATTATATTCCGGATCGATTCCGTACCTTCCGTACCTTGTAGTAAATCCGTGTTGTATTCACTTACTTTCGTACTCCGATCAAGATCCGTATTGTAATTATTATTTCCGTACTCCGATTGATTCCGACTAACCATATCCTGTTTTTCTCTGTATTTAACCACAGGGCGGACTCGCTGTAAATATTAATCCTTTTCCTTTCCTTTATATTTTCACTCTAGGGCGGATCCATTGTAATCACCACGAAATCCTTTGTATTCGTTCCTGAATAAACCTAGTTCACGTTTATTTCACCTTTAAATACCTGTACGACTTATTTTCCGATTCCCCCAAGCGATTGACTCCACTAAGTAACTAAGATCTAGTCCTCCTTTCCTCCCGACGGCCCTGGAGCTGAGCATATTCGGCAAATAGGAGGAACGGAGGATCTCTTTTCCCGTTACACAGCACGTCAAACACCGACCGAACGACACTCGCTCTTCCGACCGATTAAGTAGAACCGCGCGTCTGATAGCTACGCGAAGCACAAGCGGATTTCGGAATCCCGTCCGACAATCCGGAGACCAGAACCGGGAAGAGCGGGGAGACGTATCGTTACAGATGTTTCATGGATATAGAAGAATAAATTCTTGTCAACCACGTGCATCTTGAGGGGGCGTGTTGAGTATACATGGTCCATTATGAAAGTAATGAGCATGATTTTATTGTGACGCGACTATCCATCGCAACGGGGTAAAACCGGTCGGGAAATGTGGTGGGGGGTCTGCCCTTCCAATGCAGCCGGTCGCCAGTTTGCTCCGAGCAGTCTGAGTGGAAAAACGTGCCTCCGCGTGAAGCGTGTTTTTCGACTTTGTAACACGGCGCAATGGAGCGTTCACTTGAACAGCGATACGCCATCAAGTTTTGTGTGCGGCTTGGAAAGAATGCAACCGAAACATTCCAGATGCTTCAAGAGGCTGACATCAAAGACACGGTCAAGTTCCACCATGACAATGCCCCCAGCCACACGGCCTTCATCGTTACCAATTTCCTGACCTGGAGCAACATCCCGCTGGTCCCCCAGCCCCCTTACAGTCCCGACTTGGCTCCGTGCGACTTTTTTTTGTTTCCCCGACTGAAGAGAGCTGAAAGGAAAGCATTGGGAGTCCGTGGAAAACATTCAAAAGCAGGTTACAACGTTCCTAAACAACATTCCCGTCGAGGAATTTCAGGGTGCCTTCCAGGCATGGCAGACACGTCTCCGCAAGTGTATTGATGCTGGGGGAGAGTATTTTGAAGAATTTTAATCATTTGTACCGATAGGATCAATAAATCTATTTTTCCCAGAAAATGCTCATTACTTTTATAATGGACCATGTATGTATTAAATTTTCGCGCTTCAACATGCTCGTGTCGTGTCTTACGATGGCACCACTGTACGAGAGACAATTCTCTTTTCGGAGCAATGTCGTGCTTCCGGCGCTCCCGCTCTTGCGCACTTCCTCGCGGAACGTCTGCCTAGTCGCACGTGCTATTTTTCTTGTATTAGAAATACACATTTGTATTACACTCCAAAAAGGACTTCGAGTTTCATTGAATTGCAATAACCCACTGTGCTCCGCAACACAATGAATATGTCAATTTAAGAATTTATTAGTTTCTAGTAATATCTAGTAGTATATTGCCAAATAAATAAATGAGCTAGATATTAATAAAATGGTAATAGGCCCATATATAAAGAAGAGAATTTACTCATCTGAACAAAATTTTATTTGTTCTGACAA
>NW_011961008.1:0-2203 GCF_000949405.1 Vollenhovia emeryi
TCTCTCTCTCTCTCTCTCTCTCTCTCTCTCTCTCTCTCTCTCTCTCTCTCTCTCTCTCTCTCTCTCTCTCTCTCTCTCTCTCTCTCTCCCCCCTCCCCTTTTACTTCGCCTGCAGTCTTCTTTTCCGAATTCTGCACATGGAAGTCCCTTCTGTGCTTTCTGGTAAGTTCGCCTACAGGCTTGTAGCATCATAGTATGTCACTTGAGCGCCCTCCGATCTCTCCTTTGTGCTTCACTTTGCAGAACTGAGCTATCCAGCAGGTCCTTCAGATGTTTCTCCGCCCGTCTCTGGAACGACCTTTTCTCGGGTTTAAGGACTGCGGTCACTCACCCTGCCTTAAAAAATGAGCTTTTTTTCTGCTCTGATTCTCTCTCTCTCTCTCTCTCTCTCTCTCTCTCTCTCTCTCTCTCTCTCTCTCTCTCTCTCTGCAGTTTTATCTCGTGTCAATCGCAATCGATCGCGAGCCTGTGTCGAGGCGATGACGGCTCCGAGTTCTTTTTCTTCCATCGGCGATATGTGTGTCGGACATGCGTGCGAATCGAGAGATACTTTCCCTACTTTCGCGCGCGCGGCTACCGTCCGCGAGGCGGCTTCTAGTAGCGATTGAGCATTGTCCGAGGTGGCCGTCGTCGCCGGGTGAAACCGAAAGCCGAGAAAGTTCCAAAAAGATCTACGAGACGCGTGAAAATGCACGCGGATCTAGGACCGCGAGAGATCGCGCCCGCGATGCGAAAGTCGTCTCCCGATCGGACCACGGTCAAGACGGAAGCGAGAAATCAAAACAATAATTGTGCAACCGAACCTTTCGGCGTTTGATTGTATAATAAATGAGGCGACGAGGAGAGCGCGCGCGCGCGCACGGGGAGAAAAGAGACGAAAAAAAACCGGTTTTCCGCTTGGACGCTGAATCACACACCTGAAACCTGTCCGCGTTTAATACACCCGTGTCGTATCGACGCACTTCGGCCCGAGCGCGCGAAACGCCATGGCGTTCGACGCGCTGTTTTGTTTGGAATTATCGCGTTTCGCTGCGCCGCTCGCGAATGACACACGAAATCCCTCCGACTGTCTTTCCGCAACACTCGGCCAAATTCGCGGAGCCGGTTTCGAGCGCGAAATCACTCGACGAGTTATTTTTTTTTTTGCGACGACGAGATCGACGAAAGGAAATTTTTCGCCGCGGTCATCGGATATAATTGCTCCGATCGAGGAGACATTTTCGCGATCGCGCACTCCTATAGAATTGAAGAGCGACATTTTTTTCGCGGTACGCGGACGTTCGAATTCGAACATCTACACCCGCAGAAAGGATTTCTGTTACCGAGACAGAAAATATTCTTGACGCATTTATATTTCTCAATATCTTATTTAGTATAAAAGTAAGACAATATCGAAATAAAATCAATCATAATTCTTATTCTCGCATTTATGTTTCTCAATATCTTATTTAGTATAAAAATAAGACAATATCGAAATACAATCAATAATTCTTATTCTCCTCTATCGAATTAGAAAAGATCGACTTACTATATTGAGACGAGAGTAACTTATATAAATGTGAGTTTAGAAGAAATTTTCCCTCCATCTTGCAACGCACAAAGTTGGCACCGCGATATTCGACGAAAGACGATACATGTTATCATTTTATTCCAGATTTTAGAATTTCTCATTTAAGGTAGTTGTTTCGCGGTAATGCTGAAAAGTTTCTTCCAGACAGTGACCCAGCATTCAATTATTACAATGATATATCTTGATGCAATATTGTTCTAAAGAATACACTTACGATTTCAACTGCTTATATTGTTGAAACGAAACGGCCAATAATTTTCAATTTTTTTCCAGTTATTCGTTCTGTTTTACCTTATAACATATTTGTTTCTCATACGAATCTTACTGTTAAGCGTAAAAAAAAATAATAAAATGTGCCATCATTTGCGTTTGCGAACGCAAAGTTTAATCTTTTAATACATAATACTATGTGTAAATAATATTACATCGAATTATATTGTTACGTGTAACAATATTTTTAACGTGTTTTACACGTAATATTTCGTGTGACATAGCAAACTTTAACATTTTTTTTTTTTAGAACTTTGAGACGGTCAATTTTAATTTAATTAGTCTTATTTTGCACGTATTAAAGTAAAGAATAAACTGTAAAAATTGGAAGCAATTCTCACATAAATGATTTTGCGAAATAAC
>NW_011961009.1:0-2204 GCF_000949405.1 Vollenhovia emeryi
GGAACATACTGTCTCCACACATACATGTTTCTACCTACATATAAGTCACTCCCCTCCACCAAATGTAGATGGAAAAATGGATGCGTGAAGACAGTGTGTTCCGCCCCCCCCTTCGGGGGGGCTCCACTTCGTTAAGATATAACCCTACCCAAACCATGTCTGAGGTGTGAAGTGGATCTCGCTTCACGTGGAAAGTCGCAAACCCATGTTGTGTCGCTACATTTCGTCGGTATGATAGATTTCCTAACTCTAAAAGTTGTCAACTTTAACAATTAATATCTCGCTTCGCAGTGCAGAGCGACGATTTTATCTGAGGAAAAAGTTTTTCTCGTTGAAAAACGTGTCGAATGAGACCAATTTGATTGATTTTGGAGGTGGAGCAGCTATACTAAAGAATTACTATATATTTATTATTTGTATTATTTCTCAGCCCGTATCTCCGAAACTATTTGAGTCCGGCCCTTATATATGTATATATATATATGAAATGACTCGGGAAGACATCCCCAATAACATATTTAAAAATCAAGCAAATCGGAGAGGAGGCCCCTTTTATACATAATTACCCAATTTTTTTACTCGATTGGTTACTTGAGGATAAAAGTTCTAAAGTGGTAATAAAATGACTTCTTATCGATTCGTTATGCAAAGTAGAAATTTGATGATATATTAAAAGTTTATACTTGGCTGGTTATTTCAGGGCATATATTTTAAGGTAGAAATACAATGTCTTCCATCTGTCTAATTATTTTATTTTAATAAAGTTTATTTTAATTGAATTTGTATTCTACTTCACTATATATCTTCTCATTCCATTTAAAATCTGTTTAATAGTTTGAACTGCCGCCACGCAAAAAAGCACGACGCTTATTGGTTGGAAGGAGCTACCCCCTCTCTTCATGCGCAATGGTTCACCTTGTATACTTCCACCATGGTGCCAATCAAGAAATTGATCGATGGTGTGTGTCAAGACGCGCGCATCGAGGAGGTGCTGTTAGTTCCAAAGCTAAGAAAGAACTTGTTTTCGGTAAGCGTGTGCACGAAAAATGGCCTCGAAGTGTGCTTCCGAGAGGACAGTGTTGAGATCAAACGTGAAAACAGAGTGATCGCCGTCGGAAAGAAGCATAGCAACGAAGTCTGTCGCAGGTTGTTCAAAGTTGCAAAAACGGACAGTCGCAAGGAAGCAAGCATTGCAACGACGAACTTGAGTGTGTGGCACGAGCGACTAGGACACGTTGGTAAAAGCGCGATACGCGAGTTAGTGAAGAAGGGCCTGGTGACGGGAGTGAAATTGTCCAACGACGTCTCTCCGTTCTGTGCCAATACGGAAAGGCGCACAGGTTACCGTTCAACAAGAAGACAGTAAAAGTAAAAACGGAACCCGGCGAAATGGTACATACGGATGTGGTATGGGCCTATGTCGGTGGAGTCACCCGGAAAAACTCGGTATTTCTTTACCTTCAAAGACGACGCGAGTGGTTATCGACATGTATATTTTTTAAAACAAAAATCGGAAGTGTTTGGAAAATTCAAGGTCTTCGAAAAGTTAGTCGTGAATAAATTCGGGCGGTCCATAGAAATCCTGCGATCGGACAATGGCCGTGAATTTTGCAACAAACAGATGGACGAATATCTCGAGTCTCAGGGAATAAAACGAGAAACGACCGCGCCGTACGCTCCGGAACAAACAGGGAAGGCGGAGCGAGATAAACGCACGTTCGTGGAGAGTGCTCGCACGATGATTCACGCGAAAAATCTGTCGCTAAGTCTGTGGGCAGAGGCGGTAAACTGTGCAGTATACAGGGTGTATTCTAATTCGCGCCCACCATTTATATAGTGATATTTCTCATGAAAAACTGAGTCGAAGAGTCCCGAACCATTTTTTCGAGTCACGCCTCACAAAGTAGTTGTAATTATTTAAAAATTAGCGAATCCGCATCGCTTTTTAAACGGACGCACGTTCGTGAGCCACGCGTCTACTAGTGTGCGTGAGTGAGTCGCCGCGCGTCTCAGCATTGCCACGGCCACGTTCACGTAGCTCCGAAATAATCAATAATTGCTTTTTGCAATGAGCATGATATTTTCTACCCAGGAAGCACCTTTTTAGATTACAATTTGATATTAGTTGTACTTTCACATAAGAAAATTGTAAAATGAAATAACTGTCAAGACAATGCCCCCCGTTCCGCCGTCATCCGAGTTCC
>NW_011961010.1:0-2211 GCF_000949405.1 Vollenhovia emeryi
ACGGAAGTTGATTGGCGGGTGCTATGTAAAGGGAAATATTTACCAAAATTTTTTTAATCATGTCGAGTTTCCCCCCCCCCTCTCTCTCTAGCTTTCTACATTCTTCTCCTATTGTTCTTCAATCGACTTGTATTCAAATCTTTTTTGTCGAAAAATTAAGCAGGTGTATTATCATATTAATATATAATATTTTTCTAAATCTCAGATTCTAGTATTTATAATCAAATAAATTCTACAATCAATGTAGAAAATTGCTTGACGACGCTTGGCTTGCAAATTCTAATTAAAGAAATTCATCGCGAAAAATATTACCTCAGCCAGGAAATTGTATAAATAATATTTCATATATGTAATATATCACTGAAACAGATTTTAGGACAGTGAGATCTAGGAGTAAATGTTTATACTTCTCACGTGAATTGTATGTAAAATATTTACTCCTAGATCTCACCTGATAAGGACCCGAACCAAAGGTCGAAACGTTGTGAAAGCGTATTCAATAAATGCGGCCAGCTGAGGTCGATTAAAATTTGAAATGTTATTTATATCAATACTGGCAATCTGATGAAATATACCATTTAGAATAAAGGTTTAGAATAAAGGTGTTAATTTATTTTAATTAAAAATGACATATGTCATCCTCGTAAAACGGAGTGTCCAAAGTAAATTCTCTTGAGTTCTCCGACAAGAAAAAATATTGTCGACTTCTGGACAATGTAGACTGATATAGTACAAAGTGAATAGCCATGTCTCAACTGTCGTAGTGTGTCTCCAGTTGAAGGCGCACGCTAGGAAGCGCCGTTGAGGAGGATTTTACCCTCCGTGCAGAGCAAAAACCACGCCAGGTCACGAAAGGGTAATCGCGTTGATAACTGGACCAGCTGGATGCTGCGATTATTCGCGCAACCAGGAGATGGCAGAAGTTTTAATTGTCAGTCCATGTCACGGCCCTTTGTTCAGCGAACTTGTCATCGGGAGCGCAATCTTTTTTTTTTCAACAAGTTCCCGAATATCTCTCGACACGACCTGACTGATTAAGTGAGTCTCTTCGGCACGTGAGAGCCTTGTACTTGCGAACCAGTGTTTTCCGATCGATATGTTGACGCGGCGGAAAACGCTGCAACGTCCGTGACGTATTACTCGCATAATTGATACAACCGGAAACTTACTGCCTACCTTTCGGTCTTAAACAGCCTTAAACACGTTAATTCAAATGAACGTTGTGTAACTGATAGTAACAATGCAAATCTTCCACAAAATTTTCGTCGAAATTTCCAGTCTTCTAGACGTACTTTGCTACTCTCTTTTGTAGAACGGTTCAAATAATGTCGAACAAAAAGTTAAGAATTTTTGTGTCCCAAATCAGTCCGCCGTTAATCTTCTTTTCCAGCAATTTTCGGTTTAAAATCGAGCAAAATTCGCTTCCAAGTTTTACAAATAATATAATAATAGAGACTGTACTCTCTAAAAGTCAACAATCCACTGATTGACTTTTAGAGTAGGCAAACCGTGGCGTCGTAAGTTAATTCGGAATTGCGAAGATAAATTATATGACGATTCGCAAACATAAAATGTGTTGTATCAAAAGCGCCGATCCGAGTTCGCCAGGCTATCAGGAACGATTGGGAACGCCAAGTTTCTGTTGACACTGGCTGGTATATGGGCAAACATAATCACGTGAAAATTATTGACGTACGGGACGATTTTCCTCGCAATCCTGCTCATTATGACGCCTCACTGTAATGTCTCATACGTCGATGATTACCGTGTGATTATGTTTGCCGAGTTGTCGGTTGTGTCAACGAAAACTCGACCTTTCCAATCGCCCCGTAACCCAATTTATTATGCGAATCATTACGACACTGCATCTTGCGATTATCTCTTCTTCGCGTACATATGCTCTAATTTATAGACTGTACAACAAACGTTATTATGAGCGATAAATTACCGCGCTACATATTGCCGCGCATTGTTTTATCTCACGGGGACAGTTGCAACTGCAGCTTCGAATTAATAAACATTAAGGATTACGGTTGCTTCCGTTTAAATTGAAGCTCGTATTATATGGCTAGAATTAGAAAATGAAATTCATCAGGTTTAATGTTAATCGATATTATATCGCTGCGATATATCTCGAAAGCCATTAGCTGTATCGGCTAATTCTGGTTGATTAATTTCGTCCAGTGATCTTCTCCCCCCCCCCCTCTTTCT
>NW_011961011.1:0-2204 GCF_000949405.1 Vollenhovia emeryi
CCCATAGACTTCTATAGACGGAGCCTTTGTACGAGGGGTAACTGATAATCGCGGTAAGGGGATCACTCGTCTGACTTCGACTCTTTCCGGTGAGATTCGGTAATATTCGGTTCACATTTCCAATACGTGTGCACACGTCCCCTCCAATCATCCCCTCCAACTTGGAGTGGGGATGATCCGTTCGGCCACGCGCGCGCGCGCACGCTCGCACACAAGCAACGCGCCGTATATACGTGTGCACACGTATTGGAAATGTGAACCGAATATTACCGAATCTCACCGGAAAGAGTCAATGTCAGATTAGTGCCTCCCGCGCCCCGAATATCAGAACCCCTCTTGTCCAGAGTTGTAGCTAATGCTCCGTCTATAGATGTCTATGGTCAGACCCAGGCCAGCTCCCCCCGGTGTTATTGGGGGGAGGGCCTACGCTTCGCCGCTATCCGGGCGGCGATCTGCCTGCCGTGTGGGGAGGAGCATCGTCTGCAAACTTACAGTCGGCCCCTCCCCCGCCCGTCAGGGCGGTGCAGGCGGCGGCAATGTGGGAGACGGAGCGGGGGCAGGGACACGGGCGAGCAGTTTTCTCTGCTCCGCGTCAGAGGAGGGGATGCTGGGGGGGATGGTGTACCCCCGCCTACACGCCCTCCGCTGTTCCCCGCTCCATCCCCCGCAGCAGGCCGGGCCCTCGGTTGTTGTCCGCGAGACCGACACTGCCGCCGGCGTCGTTGTGGCGGGCGGAGGAGGGGTATCTGACCCCTCCTCTCGCGCTCCGCCGCCTCCTTCTGCGAGAGAACTCTCTCGCAGAAGGAGGCAAATACATGCCAGGACCTCTCCTCCTCCAGGATAGCGGCAATTACCGCTGGAAGGGAGAGGTCCTGTCCTACCTCACGGACGAGCACTGCCCGCTCATCCGCCCACGCGGGGCACTCTGCCAGCGTGTGCTGGGCAGTGTCGTCCGTGGCCTCACAGTGGTGGCAGCCGGGAGTCTGCTCCCTTCCGATACGACTCAGGTAGTGGCCAAAACATCCATGGCTTTGCTGTCGCTCACAGCCTTCGCCACGCCAGCTGCTCCACTGATCATGGATCCAAGCACGCCCAATATCGGTAGAAGTGGTAATACACCGCCGCGTTTCGCTACCGGAAGTATTCGCTTCTTTGTTGCTCTTTTCTTCTTTGTTTTCAAAACCATACCGATCTTTGTCTTGGCTTTCATAGCAGCCCAAACAGCTGTAGCGGCAGCTCTCTCTCCAAGCGTTGAACCTCTGGCGAAAATGCGTTTCCGCGCTCTCTCGGCGAGTACCCTGTCCGCCACGTGTCTCTCAGCGAGTTCGCTACTCCGAGAATATGCAATGTCGTGCTCGCAGCACGCCGCGTCCAATGGATTTATCCCTCGATCGCCTCTCGCCAATCGTTCTTCCAGACGAGTGCCTGGGCCACAAAACTGATAACCGGGGATATGTAGCTCGAAAGGAAGCGCGTTTATCGCGCGATTCAGCAGACCGCCGCCACGTTTTACCGCTGTTGCCTCTGCCAACATTCGTAGCAATTCTTGATCATCGGCGCGGGACCGTCGATGTGCGTCCTCTGCCACGGCTGATTGTAATGCTCGTAACAGCGCCGATTAGTCTGAACCTCCGAATCAGTCTTTATACGTTCTGGAAGCTTATCCCACAGGTAGTGGACGTAATCGCCACACACTCGTAACAGAACAGTTTTTGGAATAAACTGCAACTGTTCGACGTTTAAATCACATATCGGAAGGACTTGACGGCAGGACGAACATTTTCACTACTGAGCGATTCGTTGTATCACGAGTAGGGTATAGAGGCCGGTTCTAACTCGGGAGCTCCGAGGGGGGAGCGGGGCGGGGGGGTACCCCGCGGCGAGGGGACAGCGGGGAGAAGGGGAGCACGTGGTCTTGACATCGCGCAAGATGCTGACCTGTCACTACGTGACATGTAACAGATATCTAGGTGCTGACCTGTCATCGAACACCTGGACGGGTATGAGTCATGGGGTCAAGCGCCGAAACCTGGCTGATGACTTTCTTATCAAGGTGAACGATGTTCCACGCTTATTATTCCACGACGCTTGGCGATCCGCGGGGGCGCGGGGAGGGGGAGGACCGCGACGCTACGCGATCCGCAGCGCGGGAAGGTCCGCGGCGCGAGGCGATTCGCGGCGCGTGCATGTAATAGATATCACCG
>NW_011961012.1:0-2205 GCF_000949405.1 Vollenhovia emeryi
GAGCCCTGCCCCGGAATACTTCCGAGCGGCCCCGTCGGCCCGTCTACCCGGGCGGGGCGATTCCCGGCCCCCCCAACATGGGGAGGCCGAAAAATCGCCCCCCCGTCCCTCCCCCGAGCTCTGATGGGAAATGCCCCATCAGCCCCGGTAAGGGGGGACTCCCCCCGACCCCCAGTGCCCACGCGGACGACAGTCCGCGGGACACCGGAGGTCGTCCCCGAAACCATGAGGCATGGTTCCGGGGACACGCCGCGGGTCCACGGTGCCCCTCCGGACAACAGTCCGTGGGACACCGCTTCCCCGCCCTCCCCGGCCGGTTTCCCGGCTTGGCCACTCCTTGGCCATGTGGGCTCTTAGTCGGCGGGCCCTCCGGAAACGTCCGGATTGTCCGCCTTAAGCCCCCTCACCACGACAAGGTGGCCCACGCGAGGGGGAGAAATAACCGTTCGGGAGTCTCGTCTCGTCTAGTTGAGAGACCGTTGTCCTCCTTCGTTTTCTAGGTTACCTCGGTTCAACTAACGTTGCGCGGTGGAAGCGTGCTCTGGGCCCATAACCTGTTGTTATTTTATCCGGGCAGCAACCAAATAAACTCGCATATTTACTTACAGCAATATATATGTGCTTTAATGAGCAACTCAGGTAGTACAGGAACGGTATTAACGACAGAATTGTAACATTCAGAATGTATAAAAGGAAACGTGAGTGTTACAGCGTGTAAGCGCATGGAAATCCGAACAACAGCACAGTGAAACGGAAACGGAAAAGCAACTGGCAAAGAGAGAGTGAGCACACACAGTGTGTCAAACCTAGACATGAAAAAGAAAAATAAACAAGCCCGGAAACTACATAAACTCAATCAAACTTATGTCTAGGGAATCTCAGATGGCGCAATGTAACTTAAGCAATATTACAACACGAACACTCGTGGTTCCAGTTCCGGTCTGAGTATTGTATCCAGCAGCCGTTGGAACGTGGCTGGGGCTGAGTGTAGGCCGAACGGCATTACTTTAAATTGCATGAAGCCCTTCCCCGGTACTATGAATGCGGTGATTTGGCGGCTTCCTGGCGCTAGTGGTATTTGCCAGTATCCGTCCTTGAGATCCAGGGTAGACAGATACTGGGCGCCGCGCAGCTTGTCCAGTGTGGCGGTAATTTGCGGTAGCGGATAGGCGTCAGGCTCGGTCGCATCATTGACTCGCCGGAAGTCGATGCAAAATCTGGGTCGTCCATCCTTCTTTTTCACGATTACGACCGGTGAGCTCCACGCGCTTCGGCTCGGTTCTATGACCCCGTTTTCCTGCATCTGTTTCACTTGCTCGTCAATTACCGATTGCATTGCCGGATTCCTTGGTCGGTATCTTTGCTTTATAGGTCGTGTCCCCGGTTTGACGCGTATTTCGTGCTCAATCATGGTGGTCGGGCCCTGTACATCGTCAAATAGTGCTAACTCGTTTTTTAAGAATGTTTTAATTCGTGTTCTTTCTTCTGGTAGCAGGTGATTTGCTTCGTGCACCTCGTTGGCGTGCGTTGTCGTTCGTCGCGGTTTTTTTCCTACAATCGGGGGTGGCGGAATACTGCGGCGTAATCGGGCCCATAAATCTACCCCGATCAGGATCTGGTTATCTAGGCCTGGCATTACCTTGAACATGTGTCTTATTTCCTGGTCCCATACTTGGATTGTGGCCGTTATCCGTTGCCTGATGGCGGTACCCGAGCCATCGGCGAGGTAGCACATCCTGTTGCAATCCCTCGCGGGGTTACCTAGCTCCTGCAACGCTATCGCCGTCTCGGCGTTGATAAACGATGCCTCGGACCCGGTGTCCAGCAGGGCGTCGAATTCCCGGTCGCCGACTTTTACTATTACGTGCGGTCGTGGTCGGAAGGTGATTGTCTCGGCCGGAGTGTTATCTATTCGGCTCCGGCCTCGCCCGTTTCCCGGCGGCGGGTGGCAATCCTTATTCAGGACTCCATCTCGGCCACAGAGCGAACAGAACTTCCGCAGTATCCGTCGGCAGTCAAATCGCGTATGCCCGCGCTGCTTGCACCGCCAGCAGCACTCGTTGCGGTCGTATGGCACGGTTGCCGCGACGGTATCCGGTCTCGCGGGCTCTTGTCTGGCGCGGCACTGTTCTTCGATGGTCTCGAATTCCCCGGCTTTCCGTAATAGCTTCGCGGGGCGGTGGACTGTGTCGCGTTGCACGTATC
>NW_011961013.1:0-2205 GCF_000949405.1 Vollenhovia emeryi
TCAAGTGAGAAGTCAAGTGGAAATGCTGGTCTGGTCGACGACGACGACGACGACGACGAGGACGACGACGACAAAGATGTTTCTTAATCCAAAATTTCACAAAACTGACTTTGCATTGCAATACCTCCACTCCTGGGGCACGTAGGAGGAAAGTAAAAACACTTTTATTATGCAAATCGTACCCAAGCTATCGATTAAGCGCAGTCTCAATTTCGTCGTATCAGCCGTTGTTGAAATCCGAAAATCTGAGGGCCCGTCAACTCGTATACTCGCGTAAACTTACACGGACGGTCTCGCACGCGTGTACTAGCTACGCTTACACTTGGCGCGAGACACTACCGTGTCTCGTGATAAACGCGAAATACAATGGACTCTGGAGGCCGAAATCGTGTTTGACAAGGCCAAAACTGACCTTGCTAATGCCGCGTTATTAGCACACCCGTCCAACACTGCCGACACTCGCGTCGTGTCAGATGCTTCGGATTTTTCCACGGGTGGGGCCCTTGAGCAGTATACCTCTGACGATTGGAGACCATTAGCTTTTTTCTCCAGAAAGTTTACTCCGGCGCAGAGGAACTATAGCGCGTACGACCGCGAATTGACCGCGATTTATGAATCGATAAAATTTTTCAGACACTTCCTTGAAGGTCGTAATTTTAAGGTCATGACAGATCATAAACCTCTGATCTACGCGTTTCAGCAACGTTCCGACAAAGCCTCTCCTAGGCAGTTACGTCAGCTTTCGTACATAGCGCAATTCACCACCGCGTTTGAATACCTTGCGGGTTCCGAAAACGTGGTGGCTGACAACTTATCTCGTGTCGAGGCTCTCCGCCTCCCGGTCGAATTTGAATTAGTCGACCTTGCCGCTAGGCAAAAAGAGGACGAAGAACTCAAACACCTCTTGGTCTCAAACTCGTCCTCGCTGAAATTGAAAAAATTCGTTTGGGGTTCTTCCAACACAGAGCTATACTGCGAATTGTCAGGTGAATCGATCAGACCCTACATTCCAGCATCTCTTAGAAGGCAGGTCTTCGACCTTTTCCACAACCCCGCGCATCCAAACGCAAAAGTAACGGACCGCGTCATTAGACGACGTTACATATGGCCTAACCTGCATCGTGATGTCGCGACTTGGGCGGATAATTGTACCGATTGCCAGCAGTGCAAGACCTCTCGTCACGTCAAACTTGAGCCTGCTCAATTTTCGGCTCCTGACGGGCGTTTCGACCACGTCCATATGGACATAGTTGGTCCTTGCATCCTAGCAACGACTTTACTTATTGTTTAACAATTATAGATCGGTTCTCCCGCTGGCCAGAAGCGATTCCAATCTTGGACATTACTGCCAAAACAGTAGCCAAGGCATTTTACGATAATTGGGTCGCTCGTTTCGGTGCACCTCGTATTCTCACGACCGATCAAGGTCAACAGTTTGAAGCGCAGCTCTTCTCAGCCCTTCTCAAACTGATCGGATGCAAACGCATTCGCACTACGGCTTATCACCCTGCCGCTAACGGCATGGTCGAGCGTTGGCACCGCACCTTCAAGGCGGCGATTATGTGCCATAACACGCCGAGCTGGGTGGATGTCCTCCCTACAGTTTTACTCGCGTTACGCACTCATGTGCGTATGGACACAAAAGCCTCTCCTGCCGAATTTCTTTACGGCACGGTATTGCGGATTCCGGGAGAATTTTTCCTCCAGGAGGATTTTACGCCGCATCCCCAAATTTTTGTAGACGATTTTAGACAGCACATGCGACAGGTGAAGCCAGTACCGGTGGCACACCATTACAAAAAACGCGTTTTCCAATTCAAGGAGTTGTCAGTCTGTTCGCACGTCTTCCTCCGTAAGGACGCTGTGAAAAAGCCTTTGGAGCGGCCTTATTCGGGCCCCTTCGAAGTGCTTGAAAGGACGTCAGACAAAGTCTACACTATCGAGATTAACGGCAGACCCACGGCCGTATCGATAGAACGTCTTAAGCCTGCTCACTTCATTCCGGACGACATTCCGATCGCTAACGATCCGTCCACGTCCGACGCTACGGACAAGCCTTCCGCTTCGTCAAGTCTCAGTCAGGTACCTTAAGGGGTAGCCCGTCGCGGGCGTTGATACGTTCGCTACGGTGCTGGGGAGGAAAGCGAGGGCCGCCCAAAAAAAGGCGGTCAGGGCCGCCTCCGGAGCGGTGGCCCCCGGTCCCCC
>NW_011961014.1:0-2205 GCF_000949405.1 Vollenhovia emeryi
GGGTAGGGTTATTTTTAACGAAGTGGAGCCCCCCGAAGGGGGGGGCGGAACACACTGTTTTCACGCATATATTTTTCTACATTTGGTAGAGGGGAGTGACTTATATGTGGGTAGAAAAATGTATGCGTGGAGACAGTATGTTCCGCCCCCCCTTCGGGGGGGCTCCACTTCGTTAAAAATAACCCTACCCACCCTATGTCAGAGGTGTGGAGTGGATCTCGCTTCACGTGGAAAGTTGCAAACCCATGTGGAACAGTATAACGGCGGAAGTACGAGTTAGGAAATATATTTATTATTTGTATCCTTTCTCAGCCTGTATCTCCGAAACTATTTGAGTCCCCCCCTTATATATATATATATATATATATATATGAAATGACTCGGGAAGACATCCCCAACAACATATTTAAAAGTAAAACAAATCGGAGAGGAAGTCGCTTTTATGCATAATTACCGAATTTTTTATTTCCGTACATTGCATGAGCATACTGACTATCTGCATAATTCTACACAGTTCTATATAATTTTATAAATTTATACATGTTTTTATATGAACAATTTTTATATAATTATCTGACTTTATACAATTGTACACAATTATAAATAAGCAATTTTTGACATTACAATTTGTTTCATCTAAAACAATGTCTAAATCTATAAAGTTATACAGAACTGTGTAGAATTGCAAATTTGTACGCGCGCGCGAGCGCGCGCGCACGCACGCACACGCACACGCACACTCACACTCACACTCACACGCACACGCACACGCACACGCACACGCACACGCACACACACACACACAAACACACGCGCGCGCGCGCACGCACGAACGCACGTACACGCACACGCACTTGGGTTCATACTTGTAAAGGAGTGGGGCGAAGGAATAGTGGTAGGAGGGAGGGGGCAATTAAAATTCGGTTGAGCAGCGCCAAGTTTTTGTAATTTAAAATAAAATATTTATTCGTATTAAATTGTCTAAACCGCGGGCAACGGGCGTCCGCGGGCGCCCAGCCGGCGGGCATGCCCCCACTCCAATCATCGCCCCACCACGTTTAAAACTATTTAGTTTAGTTGGTGCCATTTGATGATATCATTACTTTTGTAGAGAAGATAGTTTTGTAGTGAAGATATTTTTGTAGAGATGCAAATTGTCTAAACCGCGGATAACGGGCGTCTGCGGGCGCCCAGCCGGCGGGCATGCCCCCACTCCAAACATCGCTCCACCACGTTTAAAACTATTTAGTTTAGTTGGCGCCATTTGATGATATCATTACTTTTGTAGAGAAGATAGTTTTGTAGTGAAGATATTTTTGTAGAGATGCAAAAAAGATAGAGTAACAAAATATATTCGGTCGTTGGAGCTTATACTTGGTGCTTTTTTTTACTTTTTTAAAAAGGTAAGTTTTTTAGGTGATATCACCCCTTTTGTAGTGTTAAATATCTCGTACTGTTTATTTATCAGAATATAATTATCTTATTACGAGAAAGAACCTCGAAATGACCGACTGTGTGATATTAAACGCCAGGGAATAATCGACGATTTTGTACGGAGCCTTCTTGCGTTCCATGATGCGCGGTCGCGTGGTGCACGAGACGTAAAGGCTTTTTTATTTATATACCTCGTTACTCGTTACTGTTTCACTAGGTCCCTGTGTTATAGGTTAGGTAACCTATAACTTATTCAAGCGAATAGATTTTTTGTTAAATTACTAACTTTATTTCAATGATACTGTTCTCTGATTTAGTCCGATTAGTGGAACATTGTCGGATCTACACAAACCCATATAATTTGTATATTATACAAATGTGTTCACGAATTGACAGTTCTAGGAGCAAATTCCAAAAGTGCAGAATCACTCCAGCATCCCCTCACTGACTCGGACCTCAACAACGGCTGATCCAACGAAGTTGAGACAACGCTTAATCGATAGATTGGGTACGATTTGCATAATAAAAGTGTTTTTACTTTTCTTCTACGTGCCCCATGAGTAGAGATATTGCAATGCAAAGGGTATGAATTTTCGCGTAATTTTTAGAACGTCGTCGTCGTCGTCGTCGTCGTCGTGGTGGTCGACCAGGCCAGTGGAGGGGGAAAAATCCTTTTTACTTTTCTGTCGCAACGTGGCATTGGCGCTGCTGACGTGACTGATTACCGACATTACCGAGGTTACCTACGATGACATTATATACTTTGAATTC
>NW_011961015.1:0-2205 GCF_000949405.1 Vollenhovia emeryi
AACCTATTATATCCTATTAAATATTAGTTATATAATGTAAATATACCAATGCCAGGACATGTATTTATATCTGGCTATTCTTATTTTTTGATTTTTAAATACAGATATCTAAATTTATATATATGTATATACACACATATTAAGCCTTTTTTCTTCTTCAGTATACATACACACATGTTGCAAACAAAAATTATATCATTTACTAATTTTAAATTTAGTATAGGTTAATATTATTTCTCTCATTATAAAGACATTTTTGTACTACGCTTGTACTATTTTAGGTATTTTTGCATTATTCTTCCAAATATCTACATTTTAAGTACATGCGACTAATATTTTAAATATATGTGATCGTTTCGTGTTCAAATTGCGCGGGTGCATTTGGACCCAAATTTCATTGGCTCGCTCATCGTGCCGCCGCCGCTATGCGCAATGATACACCTTTCTTTTTACATCATGGTCTGTTAAAGTGCATGTTATATATGTTTCAAAATTTACAATATATTCGAAGAAGACGTATGATGAATATGATAAGAGCAAAACGGCGAGCCTTATTACAACGTCTAGTAACGTTATGTTTTGAGCTAAAGTTGAATTTAATTTTTACGTGGAAAGTAATTAATAATCCAATACCTCCTCAACTTATTACGACAGTCATACAATACAGAAGAATATGGATGAAAAAAAGAAGTTACGAATTTTGGGAATGAATTGTGTTAAATCATTATAATCTCCTCTCAAAACATTTGTTTCGCGAGGCAGACCGCCGCATGAATTAAATTCGTATTATTTTTTTCGGTTGGTACACTCGATGTGATTCGATGTAAACGCACACGTATTAAAGCATTGGTGCGCACTAAACTTAATACGCGTACTAACGTTTTGATGATGTAAACTAGGCCATAAGATCGATATGGAAGAAACGGTTCACTTTAAATAATTTTAATAGAAATAGATTTCAAATTATGTCATGTCAAATAAATTTTAAGCAATCCCCACGTCAATTATTTTCCATTGATACATAGAATTGAACTCTATTCGAGACCTAATCGAAACGATTAAATGTTTTGCTGCAACAGTATTAGCAATATATTCGCGATGCATTCTAGTAATTATACTTTATCATATTTTTTTGTTTGATTCTAATTCATTTTGTTATTTTTTCGTTATACATATATCTTTTTCTTAGATATTAATTATTGTATATTATGTTAATACGATATAAAGGTAAGATGCAGCTAAAGCCGGGTCTACACTATATAACAAAACATGCTATATAGCAAAGTTATACAACTTGTTACAAAAAGAAAAGAAAAAATGTTATATAACATGATGTTGTATAACATTTTTCGTGTTATATAGCAGGTTATATGTTATCCATTAGTTGTCGGTAAAGATCAAAGGAAGTTATAAAACTTTGTTATATAACATATTATTAGTCAGTCCACACTTGCAACTCGTTGTAAAACATTCACTCGATTTCGTTCAGAAATTCAGTCTTGCTACAACCATCGTGCGTGAAGTTTGGTTAGGTTTGGCAACCGCTCACGTTTATTACACGTATTACATACGTATTGCAAAATAAGGTATTACTGAAGGAGAGGGGCTTCCTCGCCGATTTTGATGAAAATTTACAGGATCGTGTATTTTTGCCTGTGAAACACGAATCCGCAAGTTAAAATCGTCGCTCGGCACTAATAAAAGTGTTATAAATTGTTAATTGTTGTGTGCGTGTGTGTGTGCAAGGCAAAGATTTACTTTCGAATGGTATTCAAATATAAAGCAGAGAATATATTCTCAGAATATTCTCAGAATATATTCTCTGCTTTATATTCGATAATGTATTGAAATAATGTATTGAACTGTTTGAGTTCTTGGTTAAAGCCGCTCCTGTATAGTGTCGGTTGGTGTCGATAAGACAGATATCCTAACCCCACAACTGTCAGATTTTAACAATTTATAACGTTCTTATTAGTGCCGAGGGACGATTTTAACTTGCGGATTCGTGTTTTACAGACAAAAATATACGATCCTGTAAATTTTCATCAAAATCGGTGAGGAAGCCCCTCTCCTTCAGTATCACCCAAAATAAATATTATTATTGGTAATTGTGCATAAAAGCGACTTCCTCTCCGATTCGCTTGATTTTTAAATATGTTGTTGGGGATGTCTTCCCGAGTAATTTCATATATATATATATAAGGG
>NW_011961016.1:0-2205 GCF_000949405.1 Vollenhovia emeryi
ACAGCCGCTGAGGCGGCTAGGAGAGGGCCCTCCCCCCAAAGTCAACGGGGGGAGGCGGCCTGGGCCTGGCGGGCTGGGATTCCCGTCAGGCCCTGCCTCCACGGAGGCGGGCGGCAGAGGTTGTGACCGCTTCTGTCGCCCATAAGAGTAGTGGACTCCCCCCACAACAACGGGGGAGGGAGCGCGAGGCCCGCCTGTTAAACGGCGGGCCGGTGCGGGGGGCGCCCAGAAGTTATAGCTCTGCTACATCCTGGGCGTCCCCCAAGTCAAGCACTGCGCAGGTCACCGTGTGGTTTTAGTGCGGCAAGCCCAGCCGCCGCAACATTAGCGGCGGCACCCCGATCGTCATTAGGGGGGCAGTCCCAGATAACCCGGGCCATTTGTAAACTCCCTTCCCAGAGGGGGGCCCGGGTATCCATAAAGGATTTCCACACGTAAAAAAAAAAAAAGGATCCGGAATTCCCTTCTCGTGTAATTTTTAGCGATGAATCGCTATTTACACGGGAAGGAGTTTTTAACTCGCACAATATGCATGTGTGGAATGACGAAAATCCTTTTGTCACTCAAGTCGGAAATTTTCAAACGCGTTGGAAAATAAATATCTGGGCTGGAATAATGGGTACGCAAATCTTGGGACCAGTTATCCTTCCGGACATCTTAAATGGCGCGTCGTACCTAGAATTTCTGACAGACAATATGCCGGAATTTTTGGAAGAAGTGCCATTGTTGGACAGAAGAAAAATTATATTCCAACAAGACGGTGCTGGTCCACACAACGCAAGAATAGTGACCAATTATTTACATCGCCAATTTCCTGGGCGTTGGATGGGCCGATATGGCCCGATACGTTGGCCCGCAAGATCGCCGGACCTCAATCCATTGGACTTTTTCCTGTGGGGATATTGTAAAGAAATGATTTACAACAAGCTTCCCGAGGACACAGAAGAGCTAAATATGAAACTCCACCATGCCATTTGGAATATCGACGATGAAATAATGGAGAAGATCCCGACAAACTTAGTGAAACGCATGAGAGCTTGCATCGCGATGGACGGTGGCCACTTCGAACATTTATTGTGAACGAAGAAAAACTGCCCTTTTCAGGGCAACCAAATATTTTATAACGAGGAACAGTCTCTTGTATTCGCAATAACATACTGAGAGAGAAAGAAGCGTGCGAATACCGCGTTCAAGAGACATTATCCAACCAGACGTGTGAAGCGCCTGGTCGGTACGCGTCGATATCGCGTGATCGGTACGCGTCGGTACGCGTCGGTACGCGTCGGTACGCGTCGGGAGTCTACGGGATGGCGTTGTACCTCAACACCTTTCTGTACTTACAGTGCAACCAGAGAAATGCACTTTCTGTAGCAATGGCAGAGGCAGTGGTATGTGAACACAGCGAAGAGATTTCGTATGTACGTTTCGGCGATGCAAATCTGAAACGCTTTCGTGCGTTCAGTTTACGAATCGCCTTTGCTGTGCGTACATACAAATTAAATGTGGTTAGTTTCTTGTCGTGAAGTGAGTGCTTGTTGTGTCGCGACTGACAATCCTTGGAAGAAACACGTGTTTGGTTGTCTTTCAAGGATTATTAGTCGCCGAATGATTAATCGATAGCGATTAATAATAGTGATAAACGTGTGTGTTTCAAGTGTAAGTGAGTGAGTGAGTGAGTGAGTGAGTGAACCGGAGAGAAGAAAAGGTCACACCTCACCGATGTCCTCGGCACTTAGATATATTGTAGGGGAGAGTTTTCTGAGTAATTCCCCGCAAAAATCAAGTGGGGGACGGCATTGGTTTAGGAGATATAACAAATTGAAATCTAATCTTTGAGCGAGAAAAAGTAATTCGCCAAGACATTGAGTGTCCACAGTGCAAAAATATTGTGTATGTGACATACGAGTCAGACACACACGTTCTACACTGTACCAATAAATACTACAAGCAGATTCGAGGACGAAAATTCCTTCCCGCGGTAAAGTTGATTAAACACGTAAGTCGCAAGTGTTTTTGGCACGGCACGCTGCGCGCGCCCCACCCCCTATCCCACCCCCACCTCCGCCCACCCCCTCCCCCTCCCCACCCCTCCTCTCCCCCTGCTCCTCACCTCCACCCCCGTCCCACCTGCTTCCTCTATTATACACACATAAAAATTAGATAAAGCAAAACGGAGGGCTGGGGAGGGGAGGGGAGGGTGGACGA
>NW_011961017.1:0-2206 GCF_000949405.1 Vollenhovia emeryi
TCATAACATACTCCATCAAAGTGATCTATATTGACCACTTATCATATCGTTGGGCCAGGTTGGACCTACCTTTCGTCGACCTTGGCCATACAATCTGGTCATTTTGACCAGAGATCAGGAAGAAAGGAAACTCATCCTTCCATGGTCGGTTTGTTATCGTAACCGACAAATATTACGTACGATTTGAATTATATATTTGAATTATATACGAGCGACGATCGTATCGAAAAATACACGACGAGAAGTTAATTAAGAAAAAATTTTAATTCGAAAAAATTTACTGCACAAAGCTAATTAAATATATTTCTGCCCGTTATTTACTCGAAGAGTATTGACCGTCTCTTCGCGACGCGATCTTTGAATGCGAAATTCAAGTCTATACACGGAAAACAGTTTACTTCGCGTTTTATTAATTTTAATCATATTCCGCGATAAATGAACATTTCTAATACGGACGAAATAAAAAAGTACTAATGTCATGGAAACGTTTTTAAAAGCCGATCGCGAAACACGAACGCGAAAACCGATCGCGGATGAGGATGCGTGTGATTCGCGCATGTGCTCATGCGACACGCATCTTGAAGGTGTCGAGAAATATATCGAATAAATGACGTGAGATCCAGAATTAAAGAACTTTCTCGGCTTTAACGAAATGATAGAGAGTGATATTGCATTTGGATATTACAGGTAAATCTTTAACTGCCAACAATGTATAGTAATTTGAAATGTTTCCGCGCTCTCGATAAAACATTTGGAATCTCACGTCATATGCATTGTTTTACTTTACATGCCAATATATAATGGATAAAAAATGGATAGATTACAAGTGCGCTCGACGAATACGTCAATAAATCATTTGTCCTATTCGCGTACTTTCCGCGATGTTCCAGCGATTCTCAACATAAAAACTGAGCTCATTACACTTTGATTCGTAGAGCTCTGTGAGATTAAACGAATGCGAAAAAAAATTGGAGAGCCCGTTGAATGTCAAAGGCCCCGACTGTGTATCAAATAAAATATGAATTTATGTTACAATCTATCCATCTTCCGGTAACGAATTTACCTACGTTCTACAGTCTATGATCTACGATCTACGGGATGTAAATTCATTACCTTGGTTAAAAAAAACTTACAACTTGCCGGCCCGATGCGCAGCAGCGGAGTTAGCTACGTTGCGTTGACCTGTAACACACAAACATAGAATTCATATTAAAAAAATGTTTACAAGATTTAGTCCGAGATATGTTTAACGATAATAGAAACGGCAGGATCGTGTCGTAAATTTTATTCAGATCTACGCGGCCCGTTTCTGTACATTATTTACACGAACCTTTTCCATGAAACAAGATTTAACGAATGCTCGTGCGAATCGTTCAGAGTCGAACAGACGGAAAGGCGAGAACAACAGCGATCCGCGGAATCAAGTTAAGGCTGACGGCAGAGAACAATCCGTAAACGCTTACGACTGTCTCAGTCGTAGACGTGGGGCAAAGCAGAGTGAAACGTAAGTCGTATACAATAACCTGTCACGTCTTACGTTTCTCTCTGCTTTGCCCTACGTCTACGACTGGGACAGTCTTAAGCGTGCGAGAAAAATGCATAAATAATTGTACTCACCAGAGGGTTGCTCCGCTGTCGCCCGATGCCTCCCTGGCCGCCACTTCCTCTCAGACTCCTCCGTTTCGCACTGGCAAATGGCACAACGCGGCACAACGCAGCACTCGCGAAAAAGTCGTCGATTATGTCCAAGTAACGCGCGACGCGGCACAACGCGGCACTCGCGAAAAAGTCGTTGATTATGTCCAAGTAAAGCCTCCGCTACAATGATTCTCGGTTCTGTCTACAATGGTCGTAGTCGTAGTCGCTCGATAAGAATTGACCAATCGCAGTCGATTATTCTTACGACTACGACCATTGTAGACAGAACCGAGAATCATTGTAGCGGAGGCTTTAACGCGCGACACGGCACAACGCGGCACAACGCGACACTCGCGAAAAAGTCGTCGATTATGTCCAAGTAACGCGCGACACGGCACTCCCGGCGTTAACCGACGCGAGCTCGTAACGAGAACGAGGGAAAAAAAGACACGTTCGCGCGCGGGAATACGAGCCGCCACGATGGCGTCGCGTGAAACGGCGGGAACGTTACGGCGAGAAGGACTCGGGGAGATACGCGAGGCTCGAGAATACGCGTCTCGCGACCGAG
>NW_011961018.1:0-2206 GCF_000949405.1 Vollenhovia emeryi
CTACCTGGGTAGCCACGTTCAGCAGGCACAACTGTTGAGTGAACGCTCAACGATTTCCTAATATGATTGGCTGGATCTAAAAGTATTAACCAATCATACTGAGCGCTCACTCAACAGTCACAGTATTCGCTTCGTGCGATGATATACTATGGCCCGGTTTCACCAACGCGAGTTAATCTAATCGGTCGGTTAACTTGACAGGGTGCCAACATAAAACTTCTTTATTAACCTATTTTCTTGGTTAATAAAGAAGTTTTATGTTGGCACCCTGTCAAGTTAACCGACCGATTAGATTAACTCGCGTTGGTGAAACCGGGCCTATAGCGGAAAAGTAGGACTTAGGGCGCTCATGGTGGCCGAAGTTTGCATTATTTGCTGGAGTGACAATTATCGAAAAATGGAAAAATTGCGAAAGGGAAATTTAAATTGTTGCGTGTATTCATATAAAAATGTATTTCACAGATTTAAAATGTCTTTAAGACGACATAACGTTGTCTGGGATTTTACTTAAATTTCATTTAATATTTACATGTAATTGTACCTTGTACGGAGTAGCCATGGAGAATGTATAAGGAGACCGAACTAGGTCTGGATCACGTCACCGAAAGTGGGCCGACATTTTTGCCATTCAGTGAATCAAAATTTTGCCACTTGTAGCGCTGGCGGCGCCTTACGCGATTAAGAATTCGCTCATGAGTTACCGATCTTGATCTCACTGGCTCGTATAAGATACAGCGTATAACCTTTGTTATCTGGGGATCGATTTCTAAAACTTAGGAAAAATGCAAAAGTGAATGAATACTAGAATATTTCTAATTTCAACCTGTGAATTTGCTCACTTTTGTAATTTTCACAAGTTTCAGAGATACACAATCCATCTCATCTTATTACGGACGTATCGAGCCTGCTCGAAACTTGTGAAATACGCAGTTTCAAGGAATTAATTTTTATTCTGGTAAGTACGAGTAACAATTTTTTATATTTCAGCAATCGTAGTTCGAAGAGCAAGAAACATGAAATTATTCGCGGTTTTACGAATATCGTATATAGTCTCGAAATTGATATAACATCTCGTACTCTATCATTAACATAGAGCTATTACAGATAGAGGGAGGGAGTCAACGAAGGACGCGATATAGCCGTAGAAAGAGAACGCTGCAATAGAGGCCGGTGTGTCATTGTCTCATAGCGCATGCGTATTAGGTACTGCGTGCGCCTAACTGCACTAGTTCAGAGTGTATCTTTCTCTTTCCACATGCTTTTATAAGAAAGAAAGAGACACACTCTGCCTACAAGCGCACACGTTACGCGCATGCGCGTGACTGTTAGACAGTGACACACCGGCCTCTATTGCAACGTTCTCTTTTTATCCCACTATCGCATGCGCTTACACGTCGTCCCATACCTACTTCCCTTTATCTGTAATAGCTCTATGATCATTAATATAACCACGAAAGCTTCATGCATATGACAACCATGTGTCACGTACGAATGCAAATGGAGTTAGTTGATGACAGCGCTCCCAGTATTGCTTTTCAGAACGTCTGGCGGGCACAAACATCGGCCCATTCTGATTACGGGCAGTTCGGTCTCCTTATACATACTCCATGGGAGTAGCATTGACAGACGTTTGCGGTATCTCTCACACTGCATCTTATTAAATGACTTATATTTTCACTGCGCAATTCTTCAACGCGAACTACATGCGATATTGCTAAGGCTTTTCCTTTCGGTATTGCACTCGGATTAAATTTAATGTCATGAGTAATGGGTACAAATCCCGTTCGTATGATAAGGCTCACTGCAAAAGTTAGAGAAGTTAACCTACACATATAATGAAAAATCTATAGCAAATGTTTTGTTATATAACGAAAATTTTTTCATCGAAATTAAAAATTTAAGAGACCTAAAACTATCAAGATACCTCACGACAATTTATGTAACTTGAATATTAGCAATCATTGACAGCTATTCCAGCAAAATATGCGATATTTCACCAACCGCGGCAGCACTAGTCTCTACGCACACCATAGACTTCTATAGACGGACCCTTTGTACGAGGGGTAACTGATAATCGCGGTAAGGGGATCACTCGTCTGACTTCGACTCTTTCCGGTGAGGTTCGGTAATATTCGGTTCACATTTCCAATACGTGTGCACACGTCCCCTCCAATCATCCCCTCCAACTTGGAGTGGGGATGATCCG
>NW_011961019.1:0-2206 GCF_000949405.1 Vollenhovia emeryi
GATGACCTTGACAACATATGTCAAGATCAAGGTCATCGGAAGGTGGGGTCTTTTTATGCACATTTACCTATAACTTTAGTAATCATAACAATCTTACCACATCATGGAATATTTGTTTATCTTGTAAAGTTCTCTCAATATCTTGAAGCTCGATGTTTGATTTCACTGGCAAACTCTCAATACATTGTAATGAGACTTCATTTGTGATATTTTGATTTGCATTATCTTGATCAGTAAAAAAATTATTAGGCTGCTTTAATGATTCTACGTGCTCATTTAATTCCCCCATTCGGCCATTAATGCTATGTAGGTGTCGTAGAACTTGGCGTTGAAATTCTTAAAAATTCAAAACATAAATGAACATAAAACAGAGTCTCAGCAATTGCTGTTGCAAATAAATTAGAGAGTACGCATAACAATCTAAAACATAGTTGCTTCATAAATAGAACACATTTTCTCCATACATGTTACCTTTCATTTCATTTGCATGTTTTTCAAAATTAGTATGGATTTCATTTAAAATATTGTCAGATTTTTGTTTCTTGCTTCCACTGAATTGATCAACATTATTATTCGATTTATTAATATGTACTTTGTTAGCTGAATCTGAAAACAAACTTCTTAGAAAAAAAAACGTTAAAAATTTTCATAATTTTTTCTCTTAATTAATTGTACCTTTATGTGCTGAATTTGATGAAAATACAGTTTTATTTGCCTTATACATCGGAAAATTAATAGACAATTCTTCTTCGCTACATTTGCTTTCCGTATGTGTCTATATAACTGTTTCTTTTTTTACGTTTCGGTACACGAAGTCCTTTTCCATATTCGGCAGATTCAGATAGTGTTCGAGCACCGTCGCTCGGGCTCGTCGCCGAAAATCACCGATCGTGCGGTGCACCGAGTCAGCTGTGCCGCGATCACGTCGTTATCACGTGCCGCGCGAGCGCTAGCGGCACAGCTGATTCGCAGCCGTTTCGCCGAATCCGAGGCTCGGTTCGAGGAACTCTCGCGTCTAGCCGCGATCGATTATTAGAAAAAGTCAGTCGCTGTCAAGCAGGAACAGAGATCGGTTACGAGTCGTTTCTTTCGTAAATCATCAGACATCGAGCTCATCTCTCTACGGTCGTTACATCGTGAAAATAAAACGATCTAACATCATTCGCGCGCGACTTTGGTGTTCGCGTAAAGTTCCATCCACCGCGTCTCAGCTGCGTTGAACGTGTCGAGCGGAATTACCGTCGCCGGAGCTCGCTACTTGTGTCGGTCGGACAAGGATCCAGCGCGTTTCCTTGTCCTCATCCGTTCTATCATTTCTTCAAAGTATTGTAGTCACTAAATGTTCATCTGAATTTATTTCTGTTCTCTTGTATCGTTTGTTAATAAAGTTAGGGGAGGTTGTCGATGATGAGTGATCTGTAGAATATCTCGAAGATCGTCTTCACTTGAATCTACAATTTCTGAGTCAACTTCGACTAAATTGAAATCCTCTGTAAATCGTAAATCATCCGCCGCTCCTGTCCTTTGTTTAAATTTCGTATCGTCATCACAACACCCGTGGTCGTTGCTTTCCCCTTGCTTTGTCTCGCAGTTTTGTGACCGTCCTCTGGCTCCGTTTATCCAAGATCCTTATCATCTCAACGGTTTCTCTTTGTCCGATCGCTACCTCGGAACATCGGTGGATCCAGAGCAAGCTCTAACGCTATCGTGACTCTATCCTCGGGATCCTTGGAGTTGAGCGGCCGCTGATATAAGGCTCAGCAAAACCCGATCTCTACCTTCGCGTCTCAATCGAGGCGGAAACCGGGCCTCGTTTCGGACTGAGGAGACGCTCAGTTTTACCGAAACAGATAGTGATGGGAGATTATCTCTATCTAATGCCTTTTTGCATTTTCTTTGAGCTATTTTATAGTCGTCTAAAAGAAATATAGTAAAGTTACAGTTACTTGATAAAAATGTTTTCGTAAAAAAACTTATTCACAGAGTAAAGTTCTATTTATGTATGAGTGAGTGAGTGAGTGAGTGAGTGAGTGAGTGAGTGAGTGAGTGAGTGAGTGAGTGAGTGAGTGAGTGAGAGTGACAGTGAGAGTGAGAGTGAGAGTGTGAGAGAGAAAGTGTGAGAGAGAGAGTGAGAGAGAGAGAGAGAGAGAGAGAGAGAGAGAGAGAGAGAGAGAGAGAGAGAGAGGAGAAGAGAGAGAGAGAGAGA
>NW_011961020.1:0-2206 GCF_000949405.1 Vollenhovia emeryi
CACATTATTCCAGGATCATTTTGGTACCGAATTCGGTAGAGTAACTAAGTTTTTTAATGTACTTTACTCTTGTGCGTGAAGCCAGCACGCCACATTTTTAATTAATTTTTTAATTAATTTTTTAACTTAAATGATCCTGGAATTATGTGCTCTTAAGAGTGTCGTAAAATAACTTTAGACTATTTATTGCCATAAATATTACCACGTGCCTCGGTAGTCAAATTCATGACACAACCGCCGAGAGAGAGAGAGAGAGAGAGAGAGAGAGAGAGAGAGAGGGGGGGGGTCCACGTTCAAACCCTGGTTGAGGTAAATTCTTTGCAATAAATTAAGAAATTAAAATCATTTAGACACCAACATCCTCTCTTGGCTCGTATCCTTTATTACTTCGTATTCGTGATTTGACGTCAGAGCCTTATGAATTTTATTTGTTTGTGCTCGTTGTTAAAGTTAAAAAATCTATAAATGTGGTGCTATACGCGTGTACCATGAAACAAACGTCCCCATCTATGATGTGGAGCTGACTCGTCCGCCATCTTGGAGCCCAAACGTTTGACTTTAACAAATGCATTTCGGCACAAGATATGAATTTCTTGTTCTAAATTAATTGTTAATAAAATTCAAATTACGTCTTTGTCTTTGGAAAGCTATATTTTTATTTATTTACAAATTAAATTAATAATATAGCTTTAATAATTAATTAAAAATATAGCTTTCCAAAAACATAAACGTAATTTGGATTTTATTAACAATAAATTTAGAACAAGAAATTCATATCTTGTGCCGAAATGCATTTGTCGAAGTCAAACGTTTGGGCTCCAAGATGGCGGACGAGTCAGCTCAGCTACGATGGAACATCGTGCCTCTGATACTCGTATGTCTTTTGTTCGCTCAGCGTTTGTCTTTTGTCTTTTACTCAACTGTTTTCTCGACTCGGTAGAAAAATTGAAAATCTATCTGCTGTCGCGATGAGAGTAGGGAGAATAGATTTCAGTCTTAATCTTGCTGCCTTGAAGTAACGTTGTGTTCTTCTAGTGACGAGTGAATTCTACCTTTGCTGTAATATTAATATACCAGTGTGATATAATAACAGTGAATTGTGATCATCATGAAACCAATTCGTGGCCGCCCTATGAATATTTCTCCTACGGATGTTATTGAAACATTGAAGAAGTACAAAGATGATGTACTAACACATGATAAAAAAATAGTGTCTAAATTGTGTCCAATTTGGTTAACTATATCGCAAGAATTGGAAGGAAAAGTGTCAGCTACTTCTTTGTATACGTTTGTGACATGTAATCATTACAACGTTCGTACCGATCTATTAAATGATATTGCTGAAGAGCGATGCAATAATAATGATACAACTATTAGTAATACGAATATTTCAATTACATCTTATGAAACAAGTATAAGTGATACAACATGTGACAATTCATACGACAATGCTGAGAACAATTTACAGACAATAAACTTTGTATTTTCAATGTCTATTGCGGAATTTGAAGATATAATAATAAATCGTACGTATGCATATAATATTCGAAATGCAAAGACCAAATCTAATAATGCAAGCTGTAGACAACGGAAAGTACTTCGACCAGGCATATGGCAAGCTCTTATTACGGAAAAAATATAGAAAAGTACAAATTTGAAATGTGGCTTTAACTTTAAGAATCATTATTTTACAAAAGATGCTACGTCAGGTTATACAGGGTGATTCAAAATAGGTATAGTGTCCCTGAAATGTCGTATTCCTGATTAAATTCTAAGACGATTTTTCTCTTACCAAAATGTTCTCCGAAGCTTAGTTTTGAATTATTAAAAGAAATAATCAGCGAATAACTGGCCGAGTACAAGAGGCAGACAGGAGCGGCGCACCGCCGCGGCACCCGGCGGCTTACGCGGGGCGGTCAGCTGAGCGATCAGCTTCAGCGTTGCACACGCACATATCTCTCTCTCTCTCTCTCTCTCTCTCTCTCTCTCTCTCTCTCTCTCTCTCTCTCTCTTACTCACTCACTCATTCACTCACTCACTGACTATTTATTTTATAATTGCAAAAACTAAGCTTCGGAGATTTGGACAGAGAAAACGTCTCGGAATTTAATTAGGAATACGACATTTCTGTCACTCACTTACCTCGTAAAGATGCGACGACTTGGTGTTGTTGCAATTTCTTGAGAGACGGATCGACCAATATTTA
>NW_011961021.1:0-2206 GCF_000949405.1 Vollenhovia emeryi
GTGGTGTGGGTGGCGGAGGGGGGGACGGGGTGAGGGCGGGAGCACGGGCGAGTAACGCCGCCCGGCTCCGCGTCATGGGGGGGGGGAGAAGGCCGAGGGGAGGACGTCCCCCCGTCGGCACCCCCACCCCCAGACACAACCCCCGCCCCGTCCCCCACGGCAGGTCGAACAGGCCGAGCCCGGGGAAGTCTTCCCCGAGCCCGACGCTGTTGCCGCCGCTGTCGTTGCTTACATGCCCCCTCCTCTCCCGCTCCGCTGCCTCCTTCTGCGAGATAACCTTCTCGCAGAAGGAGGCAAACGCGTGCCAGGACCTCTCCTCTTCCAGGATGGCGGCTATCACCGCCGGAAGGGAGAGGTCCTGTCCAAGCACCCGGGTGAGCGCCTCTCTTTCGCCCGCCCACGCTGGACACTCGCGCAGCGTGTGCTGGGCTGTGTCGTCCCCGGCCTGGCAGTGATGGCAGCCGGAGTTCTGCTCCCTTCCGATACGACACAGGTAGTGACCGAAGCATCCATGCCCCGTCAACACCTGCGTCATCCGGAAGGACAACCCGCCCCATCCTCTATCGACCCACTGGTCGAGGAGGGGCCCGATTGCACCGACGACGCGGAGCCCCGGGGTAGTGTCCCCCGAGGCCACTAACGCCTCTCGCCACTTGGCGATTGCGCGCCGCCGGTGCTGGAGTCTCCTCTGAGCACGGTGGTCCGCCGCCCATCGAATCGGCCTCCCCCCGGAGTCGCGGCTTTCGAGGAACATATTATAATGTTCCTCTGCCGCGTACTCCATCGGGGGGAGGCCGGCGATCACCGTCGCCGCGTTGTACGCCACCGTACGGTAGGCCCTACTAATTCTCGCGGCAATCGGGCGGAAGGCACGGGCCATACTGGCCCGCGCGTGCCTCGATGCCGCGAGTTGAGGAGCCCAGACGGGGGCCCCATAAAGCGCTACCGATTTTACGGTGTTCGCGTACAACCGGCGCACCTTGCCATCCGGTCCGCCGAGGTTGGGGAGGAGACGACCTAACTTGGCCGCTCGCTCCCCTGCCCTCTTCGCGGCACCGGCAAGGTGGCTCCTAAAACTCCATCGGCCGTCGAGAATCAGGCCGAGATACTTCATCTCTTGCCTGATCTCGACGGGGGTTGCACCCACAGTCAGGGTGAGTCCCTCGGGTCCGGGCCGTGCGCCCCATCGTGGAACAGCACGGCCTCGGTCTTACCGATTGCCACCTCGAGGCCCAGACTGCGGATGGAGCCGACAATTGCTCCGGCTGCTACCTCTCCCCGAGAGATGGCCTCCCCCCAGTCGCGGCCCCCGGCCGTCACAAGTGTGTCGTCTGCATAGCAGACGACGTGACAGCCGGGGGGGAGGGGAACGCGTAGCACCGGGTCGTACCCCAGATTCCAAAGGAACGGTCCCAGCATGGAACCCTGGGGCACTCCCCGGTGCAGTCTCTCCCGTCGGCGTACGCCGCCTTGGTCGGTATATTCGACCCACCTGTCTCTCAGGTAGTCGCCCACGACGCGGGCGAGGTACGACGGTACCCCGCGGAGCCGAAGCGACCACCTGATTCGTCCCCAGGGGAGGGTGTTGAACGCGTTGGAGATATCCAACGATATCGCCAACATCACCCCCCCCCCTGGGACGTCGCCTCTTCAGAGAGGGCCTGTACACGCTTAATAGCGTCGATAGTTGACAGGCCCTCTCTGAACCCGTACTGGGCCCCACTGATGTTGTTGGGGCCCGGCTGGGACAGGTGCTGGACGAGGCGGTTCACGAGTATACGCTCGAACAATTTGCCCACCTCGTCCAGAAGGCATATGGGCCTATACGCCGACGGGAGAGAGGCGTCTTTCCCCTCCTTCGGGAGGAGTACCAACATGGCACTCCTCCACCGCGGGGGGAAGGCCCCTCTCCTTAGACATGCGCTGTATAAGCGCATGTACTCTTCTGTGAGGACGCCCATGGCCAGGGCGTGGACACGCTTGGGAAGGCCGTCAGGACCCGGGGCAGTGTTGCCCTTCAGGCCCTTCCTGACGGCCCTCTGGAGTTCCTCCGGCTGGACGTCGAGGGAGTCGTCCCAGTCGGAGGAGTCTTCCTCCGACTCAGAGGGTGGCCCCCCGTCCTCCCCGGTGATATCGGGGAAGAGGGTCTGCACCACCCTCCGGACGAATCCCACGTCCAGCCGCTCCGTCAGCGGGGGCGCCCATG
>NW_011961022.1:0-2206 GCF_000949405.1 Vollenhovia emeryi
CATCTATAGTCACAGTTTGCCTTAAATTTCATGTTATAAACACATAAAGACACAACATGGGTTGCTTGGTGGGGTGCGAGAGGGGAAGGGGGTGGGGCGGGGGGCGGGGGGTGGGGCGCGCGCAGCGCGCCGTGCTAAACGCACTTGCAACTTAAATATTAAAAACCATCGTTAAACATTTTTTGTTAATAACTTTTTAACGAGCAACGAGCGACGGCTAAAACCTGAGGGTCACTCAGGAGGGTGACCTTGACCTTGACCTTGAAGGTCAAGGTCGTAGGAGCTGGGTCCCCTATTCGGCACTTTTACCAAATATTGAAAACCACTCTAAAGCTGAACCTTCTAGAAATAATCTCAGAACTTCCGGGAATTTGTTTTCCCTTATTTCCAGTCTTCTACATTCTGTCACAAAAAGCTCTAGCCATGCCTCTGCGTTAAAATTTTTTCCATTAAATTTTTCTAGTATCATGTTTTTTGAAATATAATGAATTGGTTTTTCAGGAGTCGGGGTTTCGGCCGTAGGGACTTGCGAAGGAATAGGGAGATCATTCTGAATCGCCTCCAAATAATACTCCTTAAAAACCACATTACCTTCCTCATCCAAATAAATTTCCTTCAGATCGCCTTCCGTCAAAGTTATGACCACATTTCGGAACTTGTTGCGTGTCTTCAAACTTTTGACGACTACCTTTGTTACGGCGTTTTCAAAAAGTTGTGGGTGTTGAGCACTCGTTTGCAGGTCTCGAGGAAATTGGAAAATTTCTGGTTGACCCACCAATTGAATAGTCTTGACTCTCACCACCGTAGTTTTGGTGTCGATGGCTTCAGATACGAAGTGGAATCTTGCCTTGATGTTCTCCATATTGTGTTGATTTGTAAGTCTCGAAATCAGAGCCTCGATGAACTCGATGGAGAGGAGAGACGAATAACTCGACAAGTGCAGTTTCAGCTAGTGATTACTGTTTTATAACACATAAAGCATAATGATGCTTACAATTTCTGTAACTGCTACAATTACCTTAATACTAATACCGCACCTGAATCAACACAATTGTCGGTATCTCGTTCTAACCGTACATAAGTTTTATTCTATTGAACGTCTATTCCGCCTGACGGCTAACCAGCGTATGCCTCGCTGCCCGCGCGCTGTGGTTATAAGGAGTGTCTCTCAGTCACCTTTGGTCACGTACCTGACGTAAGCAGTAACGGAGGCGTCTCAGTGACTAAGTTTGATAAGGCGTCAGACTTACATATTACAAAATTTTTGTCTTTCCAGATGTTTGCACTACTTTAGCTCCAACATCAAGTTGCAAGCCCACAGCGTGGACTGTCAACAGATAAATGACTGCGCGATCATATTACCCAGCGAGGAGGACAAGTGGCTCAGTTTTAACAATCACAGTAGGAAGGAACGTGTGCCGTTTGTCGTCTACGCCGACTTGGAGTGTATCCTGAAAAAGATGGATACGGATCCGAAGACATATCAGCACCATGAAGTATTTAGCATCGCTTATTACCTGCACTGCTCATATGACGACTCGCTATCAACGTATCAGTTTCGTCGTGACAAGGATTGCATCGCATGGTTCGCTGACCAACTAGAAGAATTGGCACATCGTGTAAAGAATATTCTGTCGAGTAATGTTCCCATGCAAACACTTTCGAAAGAACAGTATGAGAATTTTAATAGCACCACGCACTGTCACATATGCGAGAAACCGTTCGCGCCAGACGACACTCGGGTGCGCGACCATTGCCATCTAACCGGACAATATAGAGGCCCCGAACATTCAAATTGTAACTTAAATTACAAAGATGCGTATTTCATTCCAATCGTTTTTCATAATTTATCCGGCTATGACGCACATTTCATAATTAAAGAAATCGCTACCGCGTTCGAGGGCACAGTTGATGTATTACCGATAACGAAGGAGACATACATTTCCTTTACAAAAAATGTAAAAAGTACTACAGAAAACTCAAAGCGGCAAAATTGCATAAAGCTGTGATTTATTGACTCATACAAATTTCTGAGTACCAGCCTCGATAGATTGGCATCGTTTCTCCATAGAGACAAATTAAAAATTGTACGATCTGAATTTTCAATATTATCCAGCGACGATTTCGATCTATTGACACGAAAAGGTATATTTCCCTATGAATATGTGGATTGCGTGGACAAGTTGCAGGACCCGCATCTACCTCC
>NW_011961023.1:0-2207 GCF_000949405.1 Vollenhovia emeryi
AGGGTGACGGGTCGCATACCGATGGTGCGATGCTTGCGCGCGTTGTACTCGGCTGTGAGTCGCGACAATAAATCCGCCACTTGTAACTTCCATTGGGTGTAAACATCTTCCACATGGCGTTCTTCAACGTGCGATTGAACCGCTCGACGACTGACGCTTTCATTATGGAATACGTGGAGTAGAGATTGATGTTTTGTTTCTTCAAAAGTCGTTGCACGTAGGTGTTGTAAAATTCCTCCCCATATCAGTTTGTAGGTTTTTCGGGCATCTTTCGCTCTCCCGAATTATCTCGGCGATAGCGTCAGCCGTCTCGCTTCCGCCTTTAGTCTTGAGGGACACGGCACACGCGTGCTTGCTCAACACATCGATGACGGTAAGTATGTAGTGGTAGCCTCTGTTGAAACGTGAGTACGCCTGCATGTCAACGAGGTCGGCTTGCCACAGATCATCGTATCCTCGAACTATGACGTGTCTCCGGGGAAAATTCTTTCTCGCCGGAGCATGCAGCTCCTCGACGAGTCTTCGCTTCTCGGAATCGTTACGTCCACTCGATTTTGACGGTCTCATGTCTCGATGGTGTGATCGTTGGTGTAATGGTATGCGCGAAAAGAGTATCGTGCGATATATGTTTTCTAACAGCTCCGAAATACAGACCCGTTTTCCGACATACAGACCTGTTTTCCGACATACAGACCCGTTACCGAAATACAGACCCGTTTTCCGACATACAGATCCGTTACCGAAATACAGACCCGTTTACAGACCCGTTTCCAACATACAGACCTGTTTCTGGTTCGTTGATACTCGAGTTAATTTACAATAAAACCGGCCTCACGAAGTTCCTCGATAATGGACAGCATCTCGTTGTCATGCGCGTTGTGAACGGCTCGGCGCGAAGCGTCGAGCAATCGTAGGCGGTCCACAAGCTCATTGGGATCATCCCAGTGCGTGTAATCAATCGCATTGTTGTTTAGCGTCATAGCGCGAGGTAATCCTTTTCCAGATTTCGTCTTGGACCGGGTCTTTATTCCTTCGTCCGGCACTAACGGTGCGATTATGTGGTTGTACTTGTACCCCCTAGTACCAAGTTTTTGATCTTTCGTGCTGTAATTGCGCTTGTGCACATTTGTTGCCAGAAGTATACTCTTGAACTTTTGTAGATCCTCCGTCGTGTACTTCTCATCGTCGGGAAGTCTCTTGAAAATCAGCTCGTAAAGACCGGGTGTACCTTTGTATCTCACGCCATCGAGAATTATATTATCATCGCTGTCCACGTCGAACCGTTTACTACCGAGCCTCATTCCATCCTTGTCGAAATGAACGCCATACGTATAATCTATATCACTGTTTGTACCGCTCTTTTTGGTATGCGGTCCGCGTAGAACTGCCTCGATATATTTTTGGCTCAGCGGACCCAGGTGCGTCTGCAACGCTGCTTGACCCTGTAGCGTTTGTATCTCGCGTTGAACGGCTGTCGGGAGCGAATCCTCCGTGGTTTGAAAAACATCTTCGGATTCAAAAGGTTCGTTGATATGTGTAGCCGCCGCCTCCATCGTCGCTGGATGTATGGCGCGCGGTGTGGATGTTATCAACGGTGCTTCCAGTGTACTCGATGCATCGTATGATTTATACTGTTTTGACTCGATCGGCGAGTGAACTGGTGAGACTCGACGCTTCTTTACATTTTTCAGTATCGCATCCTTTTCACGCTTACGACCGTACAACGTTTCAATCTCTATGTCGTCGATCGGCTCGTCTTTAATCGCGCGCACTCCGCTGGAGTTGTCAACGATTTTTTTGCAACGGCTCAATGATTGGCTTAAAATGAGTCTTCACAGCAATATCGTCCTCGATGTTACTGGTCTTTAAAGTGCGATATTTCTTGCGGACCGATTCACTTGTTTTTTTAATCTCTCTCGCAATCTTTTCACCCTTGCTAATATCATCGCTCCCAGCCATGCTGACCGCTCGCTTTTTACCCAACGGAATACCCACACGACTAATCGGTTCGTGGTACTGCGAACGCGTTAAATCCCTTTCTGTATCGCCCATTTTTGAGCGCGCTGTCCTTGTCTATCACTAGGAAACCGTATTTGTCTAACCAGCAACTACCACACAATGCGCAGAAATCATCGTACGACATGTCGGTATTCACATGATCGTTGTAAACGTGTTTCAAATTGGTGCCATCCTGTTTGAATAGGACT
>NW_011961024.1:0-2207 GCF_000949405.1 Vollenhovia emeryi
CAACCCTGGTTTCAGGGAGGGACGATCGACAGTAGATGCGATTAAGTGTCTAAAGTCCCACTCTGACCATATGATGGGGGAGGGAGAAGTGGTGCTGGCGATAGCTTTAGACATAGCGAACGCCTTCAACTCCCTCCCCCCACGTTGAGATCAGGAGAGCCCTGGAGGATATGGGGGTCCCTGATTATCTAAAGAAGATAATCAGGGACTACCTGGAGGGGCGTAGGATTACCTGCCGAAATAGGGAGAACGAGAGCAAGGAGTGGCGGGCGACGTGCGGCGTCCCACAGGGATCGGTGTTGGGGCCGATCCTGTGGGACGTCGCGTACGACAGGGTGCTGGACATGCTATGCAGATGATACTCTGGTCGTGGCCAGTGGGAGGGGATGGGAAGAGGCGATCAATGTGGCAAATGTAGCCATTGATTGTGTGGTGAGGGCAATAGGGGCCCTTGGCCTTAAGGTGGCGGCAGGAAAAACAGAGGCCGTCTTTATCCACGACGGCTCTCTGGGGCAACCACCGGCATCGTGGATCAGGGTGGAGGACGTCCGTGTCCAGGTGGGGGCCCAGATTAAATATCTGGGCCTCCACGTAGACGGCAGGTGGAGGTTTGAGGAGCACCTCAGCCGGCTGACGCCCAGGTTGGACAAAGCAGCGAGTGCCTTGTCGCAACTGATGCCCAACCTGGGCGGCCCGCGTGGGAAAGTTAGAAGGCTCTATGCGAACGTAATTAATTCAATCGCACTGTATGGAGCCCCAGTATGGTCGGACGCCCTGACGGCGAATAAAAAAGCCATCGCGGTGCTGAACAGAACTCAGCGCCGCATGGCAATCAGGGCGGTCAGGGGATATAGGACCATTTCCCACGCGGCAGCCACGTTGATGGCCGGGATGCCCCCCATCGAAATGAATACTCGCGCACACGCTCGAGTGTATGAGCAGGTGGCGGAGCAAAGGGCAAGGGGGATCCCGGTGCCCAAGAGGGGGAGGAGGCTCCTCAGCCTCCGCATCAAGAAGAAAGTGAGGGAGGAATGGCGGACCTGGTTGGCCGACCCAAATCAGGCGGGCAAGAGAACGGTCCAGGCCATCCTCCCTCATCTGGACGAATGGATAGACCATTCATGGACACGGACGTCCTACAGGACAACGCAGGTACTCACCGGGCATGGATGCTTCGGTGAGTACTTGCATAGGATACAGAAGGAGCCTGATCCGCGATGCCACCATTGCACCGAGGAGCGAGATACGGCGCAGCACACGCTGGACAGTTGTCCAGCGTGGGAGGAAGAGCGCCGCGATCTCACGAATGAGATAGGGGAGACCTCTCGCTGCCGGCGGTCGTTAAAGCCGTAGTGGAGCGGGAGGAGGCCTGGGAGGCCTTTGTGCTCTTCTGTGAGCGGGTGATGGTGCAGAAAGAGCAGGCGGAGAGGGAAAGAAGGGGAGAGATCGACCCTCCGGACCCTCAGCCTGGAGGGAATGGAAGCCAGAGGGGAAGGCGGCGAAGAAGAGCCCCCCGTGGCACACCGGCGCATCTGCGCAAGTGGTAGGAGGCATCCCAGCAAAGGAGCATTTGCTCTGCACAGGATGCCCCATCGGAAGAAGGAGGGGGCTGTCCGTCGAAAGGACAAGGAGCACCAAGGTGCTGCCCAAGTAGGAAAGGGGGAGCTAAGGCGTCCAGGTCCCGCCGTAAGAATAGACCTGGGGTATCTCCTGCCTGTCGTAAGAGGCGACTAAAAGGAGCTGTTACCAGGAAGTCCTGCGGGACCCCTGGTGGGCGGGCGTGGGCTGGAGACCCACGACCCGCCCTCCCCCACAAGCAACTAGGGGGAGCGGCGAGGGGCCGGTGGCACCCTCGTCGCAGATGTAGGAGAAGGCCCTTATAAGGGCCGGGCCAAAAGTCAGGCCAAGGCGAGCGCGAGTCACGCGCGGCGCGGGTCCACCTAGAAGAGTCATGTCCTTACGATCCTAGGTGGCCCAGATATGCGCAGAGAAGTCCACCCCCGGTGGTTTTAGTGCGGTAGGCGCCCTCCATTGCACGCTGGCCCCAGGTCGCCAATTGCCTGGGGTACAGGGAGGGCGAGTCCCACACACCACCCGTCCCTCTCTCCAGGCGGTCCATGAGGATTTCCACCGGGTCAAAAAAAAAGTGGCTGGAAAACATCTGTACCGCATCCTTTACTCTTGGGTGCGGTGCTGCCGGTCGGATT
>NW_011961025.1:0-2208 GCF_000949405.1 Vollenhovia emeryi
TTTTGAAACAAGGTGAAGACTGCCGCCTCTCTTCCCTTTTAACATGACAAAATCATTTATATAAGATATAACTTTTATCTTATTGATCATACAAGAATATGAGTAGCCGAGGACATAGGATAGAAGACTGAAGAGCTGATGATCCCAGGTTCGAATCCAGCAGTGGTAAAACAAATTTTTCACATATGATATTTTAATTATAAAATAACATTAAGAGATTAGAAGGTTACTAATTCTGATGTAGAGAAAATAAAAATAACAAATAAAAAATCTATTCCAAATTTTTTTTGCTATTTTATCGCTGTCTTATCGAGGCCCAATGTTGGCATATAAAATCCAACAATTTACCAACCATATTGGCCATTGGTGAACCAGCGTAACGCCGCCAACGTTGGCTCATTGTTATTTTGAAACGTCGGACCGATATAATAAACGTTGGGCAATCAACGTAAGGCCAATGTTTATGTGCTGCTCGGGCAGAGTTTGTTCGGTCACTGCTGCCAATCTGCTCTCAGGTTATGTATGCAAGTTTTGCTCGATATCTGCCGGCAATCTGCTGCCAGGTTAAATTGCAGACTCTGCGCGGTTTCTGCCGTCAATCTGCTCACATAGCCTGTCAGCAGGCTCTGTCGACAGAACACGAGCTTAATGCGGACACAGATGACTATGGTTTTGACGTGGGATTCTGCACAAATTTGCTGCCAATCTGCGCGCATTTTGCTGACATTTTGCTATCTGGGAACTAATCTTAAAGAGTCTAATCGACACTTCCCATTGATTTTTGCTTAGAACAATTGTTCCTCGGTTGCTCCATTGAAATGATCAATAGCTCCATGCGTATAATTGATATTCTTGCAAAAAACCATTCATTTCATTGCAAAAACATATTTCCCATAGTCTTCTGCAAGTTTATTGTACATAGGACGATTGCTCCTTTATTGCTTCACATTGCTCCATCGTTATTTCCACGATTTTGTGCATTTTTATTACAAATATTAACAAAGTAATCATTTCGCAAGTGACAACGCCCCAACTATCGGCCGCCTATCGTAATTACATGGCTAGTTAATATTTCGAAAACTATTGATTTTAAAAGTGGAGCAATTGTGGATTCTAATGGAGCAATTCGGGAGCAATCGTTTGAGCTAGGTTTTATACGAAAATATGAACTCCCAGCGCCAACTTAATTCCGGTAAATTAGTCCGCATTGCTGTATTTTGTGCGTCTATTTTTTTATTACTTCCTTTTTTTCAGACATCCTTTCAGAAAAGTTCTATACGAACATCAAGATAACTTATTCAAGAAATTGGATCTCTAGATATTTTTTTAAATTTAATTGCATTCACATTAATTTGTATAGTTTAAAAGCGACATTAATTTGAAAATTGATACAAGTTTTTATTGTCAACTACAGTTTAGTCTAACAATTTGTTTTGTCTCACATTAGATGTTTATAAAGCATCATTGTTCTTAATCGTGAAATAGAATCATTAACATAAAAAGCGGTAGCCGTAATTTGTAAATAAAGTACGACGAATGTGACTGGAACTTTTTCGAGAAGGGCAAATAAATTAAAGTCGCAAATGTATGGCACAGTGAACTCATTAAGTCAATAGACTGCAAATTTTAAAATACCACTTATACAGGGTGTCAGACTCGTTTGTAGCCAAACTAAAAATTACGGTAGATTGGGTTAAACTGAGAAGTAAAGTCATGTACCGTTGTGCAAAATTAGCAATAGTTGTCGCGTAATTGAGAAAAACGTCTAGCCGAATGAGCGCACAAGGAGCGGAAGGCCGGATCCGGCAGGCATGCAAAATGATTTATTTGTTTATATCTCCTAGGACGCTGTAGCGAGAGGTGGAGTCACGCATCGAGTGACGAGTGACGTTCATTATTCTATATGTTTTTGTTCTGTGTATATCGGGACATAATTGCTTTCATATTTTATTTTCAAAGAAAAAGATTGTTGAACGCCACTACAATTAACAATGCATGAGTGATAAACTGTATCCGTGTCACACGGTACTAACACATGTCTTCTCTCAAAACATTAACCGTAGCTAAGTATCATAAACGCAACAGAGTCCTTATAATACCAAAATTTAGGTTGATTACTTAGCATTGTCTTTATTGTTTTCTAAAACACCAGAAAACCTTTATTGATATATCATTGATATTCTCACTAAGGAAAGAAAAACATAACTT
>NW_011961026.1:0-2208 GCF_000949405.1 Vollenhovia emeryi
CCGCACTTACCATAGACATAGAAGATAGAAGATAGTGACATGTTGGGAACACATACTGGGTCTATCTTTTATGTCTATGCAACTTGCCACCTTCTGTCATACCAACGATTTATAGCGACACAACATGGGTTGTGTGGTGGGGTGGGAGAGGGGAAGGGGGCGGGGGTGGGGCGGGGCGGGAGGGGGTGGGGCGCGCGCAGCGCGCCGTGCTAAACGCACTTGCAACTTACGCATAACCAAACTTATTTTCTTCATAACTTTTTAACAAACAATGAGCGACGGGAATGGGCAATGACCTTGACCTCCTTGGGGGTCAAGGTCAACATCAAGGTCAAACGGAAGTTGATTGGCGGGTGCTATGTAAAGGGAAATATTTACCACTATTGCGAGAATTGCAAATGGTTCAGGACTTTTCTGTTCATCTCGATCCGTTCTACCTTCTCACGAGCTCTGGCACAAATGTTGTGACTCACCCTGTATATGTGTATGTACAGGGTGAGTTTTAGTACGTGAACCAGTCTTTTACCCTCTAAGACGAGTTACCGACAGCACTTGTAAGTGACTTACCGGCGTATAGATGGCTGTAGCGTAGATCGGCCGCGCGAACCGAAGTCCCATTCGAAATATGTATACATACAGCCAAGTTAAAAACTATAAATAGAATTATAATACATATTATACATACATATGTAGAATGATCTAAGTAAAATTAGTGGTAGTAAAATCAAAGTAAAATCAACATGTACCTGTTTTAGCGTCTTCATCCAGACTTTTTTGACATGTAAGGTTCATACAGAGATATGTTGGAGTCACATTGCGCAAGAGCATACGCGGATATATAAAAAAGTATATCAACGTGTGACCATACGTAATATGACTACAACTTATACATGTTTTACTTGAGCAAATGCTCAAAATGACCCCCTTCCATCCTTTCACAAAGTACTGCTCTGTCCAAGACTGCGCTACGTACTCGACGTAAGATCTCAGGACTAATTGCACGACAAGTTCGTACAAGTTTGTCCTTGAGATCCTCAACGCTAAGAGGACGCGTAGCGTATACTCGATCTTTAAGATAACCCCATAGGAAAAAAATCAAGAGGTGTAAGGTCTCGTGAACGCGGTGGCTATTCTCGGGGACCGTGAAGTCCGATCCAGCGATTACCGTATTTCTTATTTAACAATGTTCTTGTTGCCTTGGCAGAATGTGCAGGATGGCCGTCCTGTTGGAACCACATGTTAATACGTGATTCCAGTGGCACATCATCTAACAAGGCAACAAGTTCATTGTTAAGAAATTCACGATATCCTTGGCCATCGACCTTCCCATTTATGAAATATGGCTCAATAATGTGGTCACCGAGAATACCCGCCCAAACGTTCACCGACCACCTGATTTGGCTATGTGCTTGTTGCATCCAGTGCGGATTCTCGGTGGCCCAATAATGTGAGTTATGGCGGTTGACGATGCCATTGTTTTTAAAAGTACATTCGTCTGAAAAAAGAATGTACTTGGAGAAATAATAATTTTCTTCACTCACATTAAGGAGCCAGCGACAATACGCCAGCCTATGGGGTTTATCATTAGCATACAGTTCTTGGGTCAGAACTACTTTATAAGGATGAAAGTGAGCCGATTTTAGAACCTTACAAACTGTTGTCTGACTAACTTGTTGCGAGCGTGCTATGGTTCGCGTACTTATTGTCGGGTCGTCGACAACCATTTGCTGAATTGGTGCTCTGTTTATTTGTGGTGTTAGTCCTTTAAGAAAGTAATAAAGCAATGGAAATAATGATACAAGTATAGTATACGAATTGAAATATTAACAGAAAATAAAGAAACAATATTGGCAGATAATCTTATAAATATATACCTGGACGCTTGATAGGTTTAAATTGACCAAATTTTCGCATCCTCGACTCCAGCCTCATAAAAAACACATGATTAGGATGCTTTCGCTCTGGATATGTAAGAGCATACATCCTCGCGGCTTCTCGTGGTCGCCGATCGTATTTCTCATAAAGGAGAATTATGTCGGTCATCTCCTCGTTCGTATAATTATGTGCCATTTTTACACAGAAGATTTTTACACAGTACATTCACGAAACGAAGTAACAGACCCGACTAATCTTTTGTTACGACCATCGACGTGATATATCAGAAACAAAAGTACGTAGAAACGTAGATTCATTTGTTTAATAATTGTT
>NW_011961027.1:0-2209 GCF_000949405.1 Vollenhovia emeryi
ATGTAAGACGTAAACAAATTATAAAACTATGTACAATATCTTAATACAACGTTGATAAGCATTTTCCTAATAAACGAACTGTGTGCAGCATGACAACAGATTAGCAGCAGTTTTCCTCAGATATCGTCAATGTCTGTATTACATTTGTGTTTGGTCGACGAAATTTTTTAATATTTAAAAAGTCGCAACGGCTATTTTTAATGTAAATTTAATTGTCTCCTAATAGCACATACACGTGAATTAACGTTGTTTACAACTGAGTTCCACTGTTGCTCTATAGTTTCGAAATTTAAGAGTGCAACAAGAGAGAGATCCTACGTATGCAATTTCTGCAAAAATTTTCGTAATAATGACGTGTAAAATTTGATTCAAATTTAGAGTCCGCACCTTTCAAATGGACGTTCAAAGTTCTCAAGGCCGACTCGAAAACTGTTACTTGTTCCGAAAACTGCCGTTACGTAGTTAAAAGTGAACCGAAAACTACCCTTACATCTGTATGTACTGTGACGTGGCGGATTAGCTGCCGCGTGCCAGCTCCCCGCTGCCGTCCCAAGGCGCGGTGTCGGTCCGCCCGGGAAAAGAGGATCCGCGCGAGGCCGTAGGGAAACCTCCCGGGGTCGCAACCACACCTTTTTTTTACTTGCCCGCTTACCCGAGAATTTTTTTATTTTTGTAACGCGCCCATCGAGCGTCGCACAGTGGTCCGGATTGCGAAAGACGCGCGCATGAGGAAAAATATCGAGAATTTCTAGTGTTTGATGAATTTTGTGTTGACTTCTTTTAATTATAAGTATGATTAATGACGATGAACACGCGAATTCACTGACGATAATGATCCCACCTAGGGGAAATCTGTGTTATATTTCCGATAGTAACGGCGCACAGTACAGGGTGGGAAAATACGGTATATGGATTCACATAGCAATATAATGGCCACCACCTTGCCAGGTCCTAAAATATGGCATTTAAGTTACAATCTGATTTAAATTTTATATTTATTTTAACCATAAAATACAGAATGCAGTATATCACGACGAGTTACGCTTCATATTTGACTTTTTATAATTATTACACCGAAGGTTGCGCAAAGTTGCAGATCATTCTAGTACCGATTATTACTACAAGACTTACACAAAAACGGAAAAGTAAATTTATTGTAACCCAACTTAACTCTAAAAAGTTATACCATTTTGAAACATAAATATAAGAAAAACGTACAAATCCTTTACATTTAACTTTTTATATTGGCATTTATATAATAAAAATAATTAATTATTTTAATGAAAGAATGCACCACTCTTATCTTGTTCATTTGCACACATATTTTTTTACACGGAAATTCGCAGTCCACAATTTCCACAAGTGACAAACTTGTGCATTCCGAAATGACGCGCGGGGGCAGATCACGACACTCGATTGACAAACAAAACTGGCATTTCACACCTTTGTTAGTCATAAGATCAGGGGTTTAAGAATTTTAAATATCTGTTTTCTGTCTTCTATGGTGTTTTCTACACGAATATCATAATAATACTACAAATTTTCATTTCAAGTTTTTTCGTCTCATGCGCGAGTTTATCGCGATCCGGACCACTGTGCGGCGTGGGATCCAGGGAGAGTACCGGTGAGGTGGCCCTCGAGGGAAATTCTACTGTAAAAGCCGCGTGCTTCCGAGGGGGTTAGCTCGCGCTCTGGCATCGCGCCGCGTTCGTGTTAGTGTTTCGTGCCGTCGGGAATCCGCTCCAAGGGGGAGTCGGAGTCGGCCATTTCGTGTCGCGAGCGGATCGGCGGTGCCAAGCGCGGGAGCTCCCGGGGAACGGCCGTGGGCTTATCGGGCGACCGTAGCGGGCGGATACCGGTTATTGCGACCTCGGAGGGGAGCGTAGAACGGACGCCCCGTGCGCCGTTGTTCGAGCCAGAGAGAAGCCTGAGAGATGTCACGGCCCCGTTTTTCGTGATTGGCGAATGCGATACGCCCTCTGTGGACATTGAAACGTGGACATTGAACTACGTAGCCAATGTCCACGTTTGGGCAAGCGGGTAACGCAGATGTGCACAATTTTGGTTCTGTTCCGTGTTATGTGCACGAAATGTCGATAAGAGAAGAACTATTGATTTTTCGTTATGCGAGCGAGCGAGAAGGCATAAGAGCGAACAGGATAGCAATAGGAGCGAACAAGACAGCAATAGGAGCGAACGAGACAGCAAT
>NW_011961028.1:0-2209 GCF_000949405.1 Vollenhovia emeryi
ATACATTTATGTCGATTGAGTGAAAGATCTGATGCAATTTTGGAATCTACAAATATATCTTTCATTAAAGGAATTAAATGATCCGCGATTTGAATAGGAACATTATGTTCAGCAATAAAGGCCGCTAATTTTATTTCCGCGCGTTTTACACGATCTTTATGAGAAAGAGAATCTGTACTATTTTCTACTGTTTCTTCACGTAAATTTTGATACGATGCTTCTTGAATATGTGAGGCTGACTGCGAATGTTGAACTAAATGTGTTTTAATGCATACAATAGCTCTATTACACAATTTACATAACGCTTTATCTTTTATAGTAGGATGGGGAGCTAACCATCCTTTAAAGATATCTTCATCTAACCATGATGTCTGGAATTTCCGATCTCTACTTTTTCTTATAGCTCCTTTATCCATGTTTAAAAAAATATATATATGTAATTATAAAAATATACTTACCTATACCTATACACTTATACTACCTAACCTAGCTATTGCTATTGCCCCTGTGCCGGCCGCATCCTGTCGATTCCCGCCTAAACTAACGGTTAGGTTAGACGTGCATATTCTACATGTACGTTACTGGGCTCCCCACTTTTTCGTCGCGCATGCGCGTCCAGCCTATCCAACTTTCCATCACTGCCTCATAGAGGAAGCTATAACAATGGAAGCAATGTGCAAATTTCTAATTAGAAAAAAAAGTAAAGTAAAGTAAAGTGTGCAAATTAGAAATTTGCACATGGCTTCCTGATAGAGGAAGCTTTAAGAGCGAAATAAGAATAATATGAATACTTTCAAGAAACATCGTAGTAAAGTTAGATTTCTCTCTTAAAGCTTCCTTTATGAGGAAGCCGTAACAATGGAAGCAATGTGCAAATTTCTAATTTGTCTACTTTAATGTTGAGGAAGAAATGTGGAAATTTCCAATTTTTTTTAAATATGTTGTTGGGGACGTCTTCCCGAGTCATTTCATATACATATATATACATATATAAGGGCCGGACTCAAATAGTTTCGGAGATACAGGCTGAGAAAGGATACAAATAATAAATATATGGTAATTCTTCAGTATAGCTGCTCCACCTCCAAAATCAATCAAATTGGTCTCATTCGACGCGTTTTTTAACGAGGAACAACTTTTTCCTCAGACAAAATCGTCGCACTGCCCTGCGAAGCGAGATATTAATTGTTAAAGTTGACAACTTTTAGTGTTAGAAAATCTATCATGCGGAACATACTGTCTCCACGCATGTACTTCTGCCGTTGTACTGTTCCACATGGGTTTGCAACTTTCCACGTGAAGCGAGATCCACTCCACACCTCTGACATAGGGTGGGTAGGGTTATTTTTAACGAGGTGAAGCCCCCCCGAAGGGGGGGGGGCGGAACATACTGTTTCCACGCATAAATTTTTCTACCTACATATAAGTCACTCCCCTCCACCAAATGTAGATGGAAAAATGTATGCGTGAAGACAGTGTGTTCTGCCCCCCCTTCGGGGGAGCACCACTTCGTTAAAAATGACCCTACCCACCCTATGTCAGAGGTGTGGAGTGGATCTCGCTTCACGTGGAAAGTCGAAAACCCATGTTGTGTCGCTACATTTCGTCGGTATGACATTTCCTAACTCTAAAAGTTGTCAACTTTAACAATTAATATCTCGCTTCGCAGGGCAGAGCAACGATTTTGTCTGAGGAAAAAGTTGTTTCTCGTTGAAAAACGCATCGAATGAGACCAATTTGATTGATTTTGGAGGTGGAGCAGCTATACTGAAGAATTACCATACGAGGTCTGGCTATTAAATAACGAGACTGCGCGCGCAGAAGGCGTCCTAGAGGGGCAGGGAGGGAATCGAATGCAGCGTTGGATAGCTGGAAGTGTCTTCTATTCCAGTACGAAAACCACGTTTTTGTCGCTGTAGTAATATTTTTTCTATAGAGGTTAGAAGCAAACTGTGTTTTGTACTCGTGACGATAACAATGTGTGACGAAAAACACGAGCAACGGATCAATGTGAAATTCTCGTTAAATTAAAAAAAACTCCTACTGAGTGCTATAAATTGTTGAAAGAGGCTTATGGTGAGAATTCTCTATCTCGTGCACGTGTTTTCGAATGGTATAAAAGATTTTCTGAAGGCCGAGAGAGCACCGAAGATGACCAACGTCCAGGTCGACCTGTGTCTGTTTCAACTCCGCAAACAGTGACCAAAAG
>NW_011961029.1:0-2210 GCF_000949405.1 Vollenhovia emeryi
TACCCAGACAGCACCCAATATTTATAAAATATTTACAAAATATTTATAAGATTTATTTGAATATTTAATAAATATTTACCAAAAAGATTTCATACATATTTTTGTGGTCTTAGATTGAACAGATCATAAAGATTTATCATAAATATTATAAAAATACTTATGATAAAGATTTTTAAAAATATTTTTACTTTATTTTTTATAAATTTATACAGGGTGTCTCGAAATTAAATGTGAAAACTTCGGGAGCGTGTAGGGGATCGATAAACTAAGACAAAAAGACCTTTAGAGATTTGCTGGTTTTTGCTTCCTTCTGGAAAAAATCGCAAAAAACCGGTTTTTTGCCATTTCCTCCCGAAGGAAGCAAAAACGAACAAATCTATAAAGGACTTCTTTCTGAGTTTATCGATCCCTTACATGCGCTCGAAGTTTTTACATTTAATTTTGGGACACCTGTATATGTAAATGAAACATTGTTTATATAAAAATAGGGAAATAAAACTAAAAATATACAAAATCTTTAAATTTTTTTACTTTATTTCTTTTACAAAAAAGGGTTTATATATTTCAATAAAACTCTTAAACATAAATTGGATAACTTACTATTTTTAGGTATACTATAATATATATATATTTGGTCATTAAAGAAAACATTTTGACAGTTTTTTGAAATTTTACCATACAATGTATGATAAAATTTCAAAACATTCTTATAAAAGTACTAGCAACATGACAGGCCTATTTTTCTTGTTCGTCGTCGTCAGAACTTTCATTTGAGAAATCCGTTCTTAAATGTGTAACACAAACACGTTTTCTGAAATAAATAATTATTAATTATTTACCTTACACTTATAACATTAATTTAAAAACTTGCAAGTTGTTAACGAGAAACAAATTTCATTTCCTCTACTTACTTCTGTTCATTTTTTAATCGAGTTGATGAATTGTCAAGCCAAGTAGCTATAGCCATTTTTATTTGGTCCTCCGTAGCTGACGGCATGTGCATTTTTGCAGCTTCTGTAATGATAATATATATTTATATGAGTCTGTAAAAGTGAAAGATAGATGTGTTTTTCCCCAGTAGTGTTTTTATTTACTATGTTTATTTACTATATTAATTTTACATAACTACATTTGAAATATTAAATAAAATAAAAACAATAATATAACAAAACAATGTTGTAAAAAATTTCAATTTATAATCTAAAAAAGATTTATATATTACAATTACTCACTATATATGTATACAGGTGTTGATTGTTTGCATTGCAATATGTTCATTAAAATGTTCGTTGTGTACTTCCTGGGCATTTGAGAGTTCTGTTTGACTGTCATTGTCTTTTGTTAAAAGAACATTATTTACTGTTTCTGTATAGATTTCCTCTTCGGGTCTAATTACAGCCGAGCTTTCGTGTGATTGAAACACAATAGAAGATATTTCTTCTAGTTCTCGAATCGTTTGTTTTTTTGCGCAACGAAATAACTCAGATTTACTAATATTTTCCTCAGGTCTTCTACGTCGCGGCATTGTAATCTTAATCAGCTTATTATGAAGAGTAAAAGTATTTCCATAAGAATTCAAAGTACCTGCATATATAAAAATAACCACTGGTTTTTAAATAAACAGTGTAACTACAATTATGCATGTTAGCAAATCAAGGAAATATACAGGATGTATGTACTAAAATCACCGGATATCCTTTTAATCGCAGATTCCTTAGAAAATTTCAACAGGAAAATTCTAATAAAAAAATGTCGTGGCTATGATAGTTTTTAAATAATAAGCGATTATATTTCACAAATGACAGGTCTGAGATTTCGCGCGCTCAGGCACGGCGATATGACGAGTGATAAAAGTGTTCCTATGTGTTTCGCGAGCGAGCGAGAACCAAAGTCACCGTTTAACGGAACAGAAAATATTTGGGAAGACGATAATCCGGTTATTTTGAAAACTTGAGGATAAAGAGAGGCAGGAGACTAGATTGAATCTAACCGAAAATTCGAAGTTCACTCAGAATATCGGAGATCAACTAAATCGAAGGATATCAGCTGATCAAGATGCTCATCATAGTGAACCCCTCCCTTTTATTAATAAGACGTTACACAAAGTTAACAAAAGAAATGGTTAGAGATAACAAGAGGAACAATTAATTCGAGAATGAATCGTTAAGTCTGTTGTGAAAGTTGTCACTATGCTAAAAAAAAAATCTGTT
>NW_011961030.1:0-2210 GCF_000949405.1 Vollenhovia emeryi
TTCGGGGGGGGGGGGGGGCTTCCCCTCGTTAAAAATAACCCTACCCACCCTATGTCAGAGGTGTGGAGTGGATCTCGCTTCACGTGGAAAGTCGCAAACCCATGTGGAACAGTACAACGGCGGAAGTACATGCGTGGAGACAGTATGTTCCGTTGTTGGGGATCAGCCTGTATCTCCGAAACTATTTGAGTCCGGCCCTTTTATATATATATATATATATATATATATATATATGAAATGACTCGGGAAGACATCCCCAACAACATATTTAAAAATCAAGCAAATCGGAGAGGAGGCCCCTTTTATGCATAATTACCCCATTCTCGTTAATTATTTTTAATTATTAAATATTTGACTTTTTTAGATAAATTATTAATAAAATAAGTATTAGCTAATACTTTCTTGAATTATATCATTTATTCGACTTTTTATTATTTTCACTCAAAGATTTGACTATTTCAAGGAGATACGATTTGGGCAACCGGCTTCCTGTATACATTGCAACATGTTAATTAATTTGTTACTAGAGAAACATTAAAACATGCAATAATCGATGCCTGAAATATCAAACTACAATTTACAACGGTTGTTTGCGTACAAATCAGTACCAAATGGGATATATAATAAATAGTACAGTAAGTGGCACGCATTCGACAACTTTCCCCTTATGCTGAGAACCGAAAAAGCACTGAAATAATTACTGTAAATCAGTAATTCTGCTGATTCAATTAGCTGAGCTTCTAGTGATTATTTCAGATATTTCTTTTTTGGTTTCCAGTATTACATTTCTGTGAGAGAAATCCGATTAATTATTTACGGTTATTTAGCAGAACTGATAAACTAGTATTGTAGTAAACTAGGACTGTGCTATGTTTGAACACCTCAGTGGCATAAACTCCATTAGCACCGGAAATCGACCCAGTCGTATTGGCAGTAAAATTTACGGTGATATGCATAACATTAATCCCTCCTCGCCTTTGCAGTTGCTAAGTAAATAAGCTCACGAAACGCGAGAATAATTGTAGAAGATTAATGATCTTATAACAACCAGCTCCAAACGTTGTTCGAGCAACTTTAATTACCATTTAATTGAATCAAGTCAATCCAACTGCAATTAAGTGAATAAGAAATTGTCCGCGACGAACGGCAAGGTCCGAACTTAATTAAATTAGGCGTAGCGAACAACTATTTTACCCGTAAGTACTTCGTGTTTGAGTATCGGAAACCTTTTTGGATATTCATTTTCATGGTGCAAGTACCAGAGTGCACCTCTCTTTTTTTTCCGCGACGTAACATTCAATATTTATTGACAGAATGGAGCGAGACTTTTCTCCCGTCCGACGGAACTTAGTTAAATCCGTTCTTATCCTTGTACATTCCGACCTGGTGCGAAGTAACAATGTTCATTTGTAGCAATTAGGTACGCGAGAAACGAAAACTCGAATAAAAGAGATTCTGATTAAAGAGGAATATATTTAGAATAAAAATTGGGACATGCATATTGAATTTTCAGCTCTCAGCTTGATGCATTCACGTTAATCGCCTCGAATTAGATTAAACATAATTGCATTTCCGGCTTTCGAGGATAAGTACACACATATTGACGATAACTTCCATATTTTCGCTTGTCAAGAACTTTTGAAAGTGACGCGAGCGGTATTTGCTAACGAACTTTGTCAGTTAAACGAGACATTGTTCCCTAACGTTGGAGTATAAAGCCGGATAAACAAGACGGGTCGCAATTAAAACTGGATTAGTGAGCTATGCATAATGACAACGGACAAATAGCACAATAACGGGTGACAAATGAGACATTCTGTTTCCATTCTATATTTTAGTTTCCCTCGAGCTCTAATATTTTTCAAAGCAGCATGTGTATATCTCATGTATCCCTCGTGATGTGCTGGAATGTTATTTTAATTTTATATACAGGGTGTTATGTAATACCCGCATCAACGCTTATTGTGGGATAGAGTGGACTAGACTAAGTCGAAAAGTCCTGTACCACTTTGCAGGTTTTGCAATAGTTAACGAGTTGTTAATTATTAAAAATCGCTGTCTTAGGCCGGCGCACTGCCCAATTCAAACGTGCAGCGAGATCGATCGATCGTTACTAGGCGCGTAGAGAGTTGTAACGATCGATCGATCTCGCTGCACGTTTGAATTGGGCAGTGGGCCGGCCTAAGACAGCGATTTTTAATAATTAATAA
>NW_011961031.1:0-2210 GCF_000949405.1 Vollenhovia emeryi
GAGAGATAGCTAAGCTATTCATGCATTGTTCCTGCTGATGGTTTATTGATATTACGTGTAGTATGCAGGCGATTATGCAGAGGGGGATTAAGAAGCGGAAGCTTCATCCGCGCAACGTGTTAATCGGACACTCGTGCCCGAGTAGAAAAATTTCTGGGGAAAACTCGTCACTGTCCAAAAACTGTCTAGGTTTTACTGACTAGGATTAATTCGATCGTAACTATTCATAAACTGACCAGAAAATACTAATTATTGTTTCATGACTAATTACTGACCATAAACTAGGAAATAAATAATGGTAAGTAAATACTAGGCAGTTTCTATCCAACAAAAATTCGAAAAATACTGATAAATTTTTCTTGGCCAATTCTTGACCAGAAAGTAGTCAATAAAAATAGCAATTAATTGTTGAACAGTTTTTACTCAGAAGAAACTTGAAAAATACTGACCAGTATTTGTTGGCCAATTTTCACTTAAAAACTAAGCAAGATACAATAGTCTGTCAATATTGAGCACTTTCTGGCCAGAAAAACTCTAAAAATACTGACAAGTGTTTCTTGACCAATTTCTATTCAGAAATTAGAAAAGAATTAATGGTAAAAAACCTCTATATAACAACAGAAGAAAATGTAAAAGTACTAAATTTTCACATATAATTCTCTTTTTAATATTAAAAATAATTTTATTTGTAGATATGATATTTATTTTAAAAAAGTTACACAATTTAGGGAATATTGCATAAAAGCTGTTTGGAAAATCGTACGGAACCAGGTCCGAATAAGCCCCAGGTCCCATATCGGCCCCGAGCGCGGATCTTAATATATATATTTTTTTTAAAACAAATTATACCAACACACTAAATAAAAATGCAATTGATAACAATTTTAGATTATTTTTATTTTATAAATACTACGGTAACAAAACTAATTCGCAAATATAGTTAAATATATAATTTTTTTCTCAAAATTAAATTTCCTCTTCACTTTCCATATTTATTTCTTTAATGGATTCTGTATCGTCATTTCTCTCGTTTTCTTTCTCTTCGTCGTGAATTATAGGTATCTTTAATTTGGCTGGTTTCCTTCCAAAATTCCAGTCTTTGGCATTGCTAATAACATTTCCAAGAGCTTTTTGAAAAGAATGTTCTGTTACGTTGATGTCTGTGCGGTTAATAAAAATATCTAAAAATAGAATTGAATGAAATTGAGAATGTGTGTGGTATTTACAAATTACATATTAATCTATAAAGTCATTAATGTTAATTATTTACCAAACAATTCTTTGCAGAAAAGTGTCTTAATAAAAATATGTTTATCTTTTGTCTTTTTCACTGCCGTAAATTGTAACATTACATCCTTCGTAAAATATTTTCGTAATATGATTACAATATTCCTCGATGTACTCAAATTATTATTAATTAAGATACTGATTGATTTAGCCTGAAGATAATATGATAGATATTTATATTTATATTTATACTTATATTTATATTTTATTTTTATATGTTATTTATATACTTACAAAGAAAGTTCGATATTCCTGTTTTTCTTCCAGTAATTTTGAGAAATTTTGGAATTCGTTAATTGTATTTGAAAAGGTAGTTTTAATATCCATACAATCTATTATTTTCAATTGGAGTATTAGTCTTATTTAATAATATTCCATCCAATTTGTCATTCATGTCTTTATTGCATTTTTTGTAACTCTTTCACGCAATATTCCAAATTATTTAATTTTTTCAAAATCAATGTCATATCTACAACCAAAAAATATTTTTGAAAATAAAAACTTACATGTGAAAACCTGTTACTTACATTCCACTTTCTCCTGTGTTAATATTGAGCTTTCTTGTGATTTTAAAGTGCTATTATGCTCAGCAGCAATGTCGCTTGTAGTAGGTTGGTCCATTAATTAAATTGTCTTTCTTTTATTATTATTGGTGCAGAGATATTTTCAATAGATTTTATAGACAGTCCTGAAATTTAAGTTAAAATGTGGTAACTTTCCCTTACATTCTATATTCCACTGTATCTATTATTAATTTTCCATTATATACCTTTTGGTATTTGTTTTTTTCCAAACGGTTTTGCTCTTTTTCTACTTGTAGAAATTTCTGTAAAACAGTTTTCATCGTTCGATTCTACATCGTAAAATATTATACATTATTATCCAATAGACGATATAAAAATTAATCGTGTTATATATATGTT
>NW_011961032.1:0-2210 GCF_000949405.1 Vollenhovia emeryi
CCCCGATCTGGGCGGACAAGATCAGTGCAGATAGGAGGTCTCTAGCCGTTCTTCGGAAGACGCAGAGAAGATTGGCGGTACGGGTCACGAGGGCCTACAGAACAGTGTCGCATGCGGCGGCAACGCTCCTTGCAGGAATGGCCCCGATAGACTTGATCGCACAGGCATATATCAACGCCTATAGGCGCATCGCTGATCTGAAAGCACAGGGGGTTCCTATAACGGGGAAGGTCAGGAGACTAATCAACTCCGAGGCGAAGAGGGAGGTCAGGGGAGAATGGGAGGCGAGACTTGCGTACCCTAGCTGCCCGGGCCAACGCACGGTTAGCGCTATTCTCCCGCGCATGGAGGCCTGGCTCGAGAGGACCTGGGCGAGGGCCTCGTATAGAACGACGCAGGTGCTCACCGGGTATGGGTGCTTCGGTGAGTACCTGTGTCGTATAGGTCGTGAGCCGAATCCGGCTTGTCATCACTGTGAAGAGGATCTCGATACGGCGCAGCACACGCTGGACTCTTGTCCGGCGTGGGACGACCAGCGCCGGGTTCTGAGGGACCGAATTGGCGCGGACCTGTCGCTCCCTGCTGTGGTGGGCGCAATTGTGGAGCGGGAAGACACGTGGGAGGCGTTCGCCACATTTTGTGAGAGGGTCATGCGCGCTAAGGAGGACGACGAGCGCGTGAGAAGAGGAGAAGTGGAGCCTCCAGGCACACAAAATAGGAGAGGCGGAGGAGCACGGCGCGGGCGCGGACGGCGCGGCATAGCTGCCCATCGGCGGCCGTGGTAGAGCGGGGTGAACCTCCCAAAAAGGGAATCCCCACTTTCACCTTCGCAACAATAAGAGGAGCAACCAGCAGAAAAACTACTGACGAACTCTGGCAACGAGGATGATGAAGCCTTCGCCGAACACCAGGGGAAGAGCTGTAGGAAAATGGATTCGCCACACAACATCAAGGCGACTGGACGGGACCTCTAAAAGGGTCCCTCCAGGGCGTACGGGTCCCGCTGGAAGAATAGGCCCAGGGTATCACCTGCCTGTCGTAAAAGGCGACTGAAAGGTGCAGAGTTCGAGGAGTCGAGGGGACTCCTAGGCGGGCGTGCGCTGGGAATCTCATGACCCGCCTGCCCCCACACACAACCGAGGGGCGCGGCGGAGGGCCGGGTGGCACCCCCGCCGCAAATTGGAGGAGAAGGCCCTTATCAGGGCCAGGCCCCAACACCAGGGCGTAGAGGTGCGCGAAGTTACGCGCGGCGCGGGGATTGTGCGGGAAGACTGCGTTTGTATACCCCGACAGTCCCCAATAGCGCAGAGAAGTCCACCCCCGGTGGTTTTAGTGCGATAGGCGCCCTCCATTGCACGCTGGCCCCAGGTCGTCAATTGCCTGGGGTACAGGGAGGGCGAGTCCCACACCTCCCCCGTCTCTGTCCCAGCAGGGCGGGGGGACGGTCCATGAGGATTTCCACCGGGTCTCAAAAAAAAAAAAAGTTTGTCCAATATAAGAGGCTTTGCAGTCTTTGCATTCAATGTGGTATATTACTTCAGTTTTTTTGTCCCAGTTTATTTGGTCTTTGCCTCTTTTTATGATTTTGTCTAGTTTTTTTGGGACTGTATAAGCAGTATTCAGACCTATTTTTTTCAAATTCGTGCTGATTTTTTCGGTCAGTCCTTTAATGAAAGGGAGGATAATGCTTAATTTAGGATCAAAGGTTATTTTTTCCCACGGTCTGTAAGAGTCGTGTCACGTCTATTTAATTCATTGAGTCTAATATTAATGTTTGTCAATAATTTTGTACGGAAAGCAGTTGTTAAGTAAAATTTTTTTACCTAGAGCGATGTTTTGTTTTCAATATATCTTGTCCGAAAGTAAAATAGCGTGGTCAACTAAACGAATAATAGTGTTGGTCTTGTATTTAAAAGGGTGACTAGAATGGTAGTTAATATAATGGTAGTTATGGAAGACCTTGAAGTGTCTTGCCTGCAGAGACTAGATTTCAACGTACCTATATTTTACAGATATGTTGACGATATTATTACAGCATTACCTACGACCAAAATTGACACTGTCTTAGCCATATTCAATAATTATCATCCACGACTAAAATTCACTTATGAAATGGAATCTAACAACTCCATCTCATTTCTGGATGTGAGTAGGGTATATATAGGAGTTCTGGACCACTTTTTGGGAGGGGGTATGGTGGACCTAACCGT
>NW_011961033.1:0-2210 GCF_000949405.1 Vollenhovia emeryi
TAGTACGTTATAGAGAGATAAATTCGACGGATTTAGAGAAGTAGGTAAGGTGCGAAGAGCGAGAAGTGAGTAGAGGCGAAGGAAGTGAAGGCGGAAAGTAGAACGGGCGGTAAGAGGTAAGACGGACAGAAATAGGTTGGCGGGCAGAAAGAGAGGTTAGAATAGGCAGGATAGCGAGCGTACACAAGACAGGACAGAAAAGATGACAGGAAGAGGTGGAAAGGTCGGCAGAGGTACAAAGGATGATAAGCAGAGGAAAATAGAGGTAAAGGATGATAGGAGTAGCAAGAAAGTTAGCTTTGCGGAAACATCTGAAGGTATGAATACTGAGGTTATGGAAGAAATGAGACAGGAATTCAGGCGGGAAATAGAAAGTTTGAGAGTTGATTGGGTCAGGAAAATAACAAATTTAGAAGAGAGATTAATAGCAGTGGAGAAATTTGTGGTAGAACAAAAAGAGGCTAATAGGAAAAGGGAGGATGAGGCCAGGGAGAGAGATAGACAAAGAGAGATGTTCGAAACAAGAAGCGAGGGAGGATACAGCATTGCTATGGGAGGCTCTAGCGTAGGATATGAAAGTAGAAGGAGTTCGTGGGGAAGTATGAGTAGATTAAGCGAGAATCTAAGTGACAAGGAGGTAGGGGTAATTAAGAGAATGGTTATGGAAAAAGATAGAGAGGAAAGGAAAGATAGAATAATTATCAAAGGTTGGTTAGACGAGGGATGGATCACAAATGAGAAAATAGAACAATTAATAAAAGAGAAATTAGGAATTGACATAAAGGTAAGCAAATGTTGGAGAAGTGGGAAGGTAATAGTAGCAAGAATAGCGAATGAAAATATGAAGAGGGATATAATGTTGAATAAGAATAAACTGAAAGGGGGAAACATATTTATAGAGAACGACTTGTCTTATATAGATAGGAAAACACAGGAGAAGATTAATAGATGGGCTAAGGGAGAGAAGGAAAAGGGGAGAAATATTAAGGTTGGCAAGGGTAGTGTGATGATAGACGGAAAATGGAGGAAGTGGGCAGAAATAGAAGGAAACTTAGAGGGTAGGGATAGTTCGGAAAGAATAAATAAAGCGAGGGGTTCAGAGTTGGACAAAGAAAAAAGGAAGGATAAAGATGAAAGTGAGAATTTTGGATAAGCCAGGAAGTGGAAACTGAAAGAGGGGAAGAGGATAGGCGGGATAAGGAAAGGGAAAAAAGAGGTATAGGTTGGAAAATGATATTTTGGAATATAGAAGGATTAGGGAGACAAGATACGGAATTCTGGAATTACGTGACAAAATGGGATTATATTAGTTTGAGCGAAACATGGATAGAGAAAAAAGGATGGAATAAAATTAAAAGAATATTACCAGTAACACATAAGTGGTGTTGTAGCTATGCAGTAAGGAATAAAAAAAGAGGTAGGGCAAAGGGAGGATTTATAATAGGAATAAGGAAAGGAGAGAATTTAGAAGCTAGGAGCGAATTTGAAGACTTGGATAAAGGTTTGGTTCTACATAGGATAAATAATAAGGAAGGAGGAAAGAATTGGATAATAATCTCAGTATACAACACAGAGGAGTGGCAGGAAATGGAAGATAAAATAATTAATATATGCGAGGAATATAGGGAGGAAAGAATTATTATAGGAGGTGATTTCAATGCGAGGATTGGAGAGGAAGGGGGTAGCGAAGAGGAAGGATGGGATATTAAGAGGACAAGCAGGGATAAATTAGTAAATAAAAGAGGCAAGAACCTTTTAGATATGATAAATAAAGTTGGCGGATACATACTAAATGGCGCAACATTAGGAGATAGGAAAGGAGAATTTACATTTGTAGGTAATAACGGTAACTCGGTTATTGATTTTGTTATTGTAAATGAATACGGTTTGGACATTGTTAATAAGTTTAGGATCGAAGAAAGGGTGGACTCAGATCACATGCCCCTGTCATTGGAGGTAGGAAATGGAAAGGGAAGGAAGATTGAAGAGGAAGAAGAGGACGCGGAAGGTACCAAAGATAAAAGAAGAATGAAGATCTGCTGGAATTTAAAGGCCATAGAAGAATACAGAGAAAGATCAAACTCTTATTGTTGGGAAGACGGAGAGCAAGGAGAAGCAATAGAAGAAAAATGGACAAGAATCAAGGATATAATAAATGAATCTATGGTAAAGAAAGAAGAAAAGAAGAGGAAAGAAAAAAGGATAGGATT
>NW_011961034.1:0-2211 GCF_000949405.1 Vollenhovia emeryi
CAAATTTGCAGGAATGAAATATGCAATGATAAGTACCAAAGTTGTTTTAGCAACATTAATAAGAACATTCCGGTTTAAAGTTAACAAAAAATTAAATTAGAGAATATAAAATTAAAAAATGACATAGAGAGAGTATTATCAACAGAAGAACCTTTAAAAGTTCGAATTGAAAAACGAACTAAAGTGATATAAAAGTATAATAAATATACGATATGATTAATTTGCACAACATGGTGGAGGTGAGTTTTGATTTAATACTTTTTGTAATATATCACATGTAATAATAAACAGCATACAATATTTATATGTTCCAAATATTTATAAAATTTATTTTAATATTTTATACATAAACATGTAATAATTTTTCTGTATAAAAATTTTAGGTGACAAGACCTTACCAAAAGGCGCGAATATTATCGTTGCAATCATTCATATACATCGAAATGACAAATACTGGCCGAATCCTTTAAAATTTGATTCTGAAAGATTTCTTCGAGAGGACATTAAACATTCTCAATATTATATTCCTTTTAGTGATGGTCCAAGGAATTGCATCGGTAAGCATAAACAAATGATAAAATATAGTAATATTGTTATATACAATGAATTCACAAATTTGAAGGAATGAAATATGCAATGATAAGTACCAAAGTTGTTTTAGCAACATTAATAAGAACATTCCGGTTTAAAGTTAACAAAAAATTAAATTAGAGAATATAAAATTAAAATTTGACATATATTATAGTATTATCAACAGAAGAACCTTTAAAAGTTCGAATTGAAAAACGAATACTAAAGTGATAATATTTTATACATAATATTTTATACATAATATTTTATACATAAAATATTAAAACAAATTTTATAAATATTTGGAACATATAAATATTGTATGCTGTTTATTATTACATGTGATATATTACAAAAAAGTATTAAATCAAAACTCACCACCACCATGTTGTGCAAATTAATCATTTCGTATATTTATTATACTTTTATATCACTTTAGTATTTGTTTTTCAATTCGAAATTTTAAAGGTTCTTCTGTTGATAATACTCTCTCTCTCTCTCTATGTCAAATTTTAATTTTATATTCTCTAATTTAATTTTTTTGTTAACTTTAAACCGGAATGTTCTTATTAATGTTGCTAAAACAACTTTGGTACTTATCATTGCATATTTCATTCCTGCAAATTTGTGAATTCATATATATGTATAACAATTTTACTATATCTTATAATTTGTTTATGCTTACCAATGTAATTCCTTGGACCATCACTAAAAGGAATATAATATTGAGAATGTTTAATGTCCTCTCGAAGAAATCTTTCAGGATCAAATTTTAAAGGATTTGGCCAGTATTTGTCATTTCGATGTATATGAATAATTGCAATGATAATATTCGCGTCTTTTGGTAAAGTCTTGTCACCTAAAATTTTTATACAGAAAAATTATTACATGTTTATGTATAAAATATTAAAATAAATTTTATAAATATTTGGAACATATAAATATTGTATGCTGTTTATTATTACATGTGATATATTACAAAAAGTATTAAATCAAAACTCACCACCACCATGTTGTGCAAATTAATCATTTCGTATATTTATTATACTTTTATATCACTTTAGTATTCGTTTTTCAATTCGAACTTTCAAAGGTTCTTCTGTTGATAATACTCTCTATGTCAAATTTTAATTTTATATTCTCTAATTTAATTTTTTTGTTAACTTTAAACCAGAATGTTCTTATTAATATTGCTATAACAACTTTGGTACTTATCATTGCATATTTCATTCCTACAAATTTGTGAATTCATATATATAACAATTTTACTATATCTTATAAGTTGTTTATGCTTACCAATGTAATTCCTTGGACCATCACTAAAAGGAATATAATATTGAGAATGTTTAGTGTCCTCTCGAAGAAATCTTTCAGGATCAAATTTTAAAGGATTCGGCCAGTATTTGTCATTTCGATTTATATTAATAATTGCAATGATAATATTCGCGCCTTTTGGTAAAGTCTTGTCACCTAAAATTTTTATACAGAAAAATTATTACATGTTTATGTATAAAATATTAAAATAAATTTTATAAATATTTGGAACATATAAATATTGTATGCTGTTTATTATTACATGTGATATATTACAAAAAGTATCAAATCAAAACTCACCACCACCATGTTGTGCAAATTAATCAT
>NW_011961035.1:0-2211 GCF_000949405.1 Vollenhovia emeryi
AGCCGGCGAGAAGCGCAACCCCCCCCCTACCCCCCTGCCCCCCGCTCTGCCAGTGCCTCCGCGTATCCGGCGTAGTGGTTAATCTCGATACTGCGGAGTCGACGTTGGTGACGTTGTTTAGTTCCGTAACAAATACAATTAAGAAATAATAAAATTATATTGATCAAGTCTTTGAAAATGCTCCAATTAAACTTAAATAATAATTATAATGAGCATATGTCTTAATAAAAAACAGACAATAAATCAAAGTATATATATTATATTATTTAATTATGCTTTTATATTTTTGACAAATTTGATAGGTTTCCTTGATTAATTTGTATTAATCGACACATTAAATCGTATTAATTCGGTAGCCACGCGAAAAATACGACTCGTCTTATGTCCAAGTACGATTGTCGTCTATCAGGAAGACACTGATAATTCACGAACAAACAAGGAGCATGCATGTAGCGATTATCGCGCTTCACGCGGAAAGTGAGACGTCGATTCGCCATATATCGGTTCGACATATTGATCAGAAAGATATTTTTTACACATTTTTGCACTTTGCCGAAAAAAATAAGAAAAAAGATTTTTATATCTTTCGGTAAGACGAAAAAATATTTTTTAGTTAATTTTTCGCTTCACCGAAAGGCGACTTTAAACTTCCTGAAAATGTCGACTATAGATCGACTTTCAGTCTATAGTTAAAGTCGACAATAAACCATCTTATAAATAGTAGACTAAATGTCGACTTCAAAAGTTGACTTCAAGGTGACTAAAAAATGTCGACTATCAGCCGGCAAACAGTCATTTGTGCTATGTGGGTGTTGACATGGAGACTATGATTATATAAATGAGGTACAATAAATCCCCAAGAAGTGGTTTCTTTTCTGTCTAACCACCACTTTGTATCAGAAAAATTCATGACGAGACTGTATAAAAACCATCCAATTGCTATTCGTTTCGATTGCATGTGTATTTTTTCGTACATTTTTGGAGTTCCCAACTCTTCTAAAGTGTCGTCAACAGCAGTAAGTCTTTTCATACACATTTGAAATCTCTAAAATAATATTAGGTAAATATTTAAAAGTCATCGTTATACTATTATACTTCTATGATATGAAATATATCCACGCAGGATTCAACATTAATCTAAGACTAATTATTAGATAATAATCGTAAGATAATGTTCAAAATCATAAATTTACGTCATTATTATGATTCAACATTATAACTTTTTATTTTAATATAATTAGTATTAATATGAATATTTTAACCTGAATATATATTCTTTATATAAATATTAAACACAAAATACCTTGTTGTAATATACACTAAAAATCACAGATGTAATTGTAGTAATCATGTTAATCTCCAAAACGATGATAGAAATGGTGGCATGAAATAAGGCTCTAACTGACAAAGAGCTCACCATATAGTAAGAAAGATAACCATAAACAAACCATACTATTAAAGAATATAAAACACTTAAATATGTAATCCACTCATCTTTCGGTTTTTGTTCTTTTAAGGGATATACACCTAAACCGATAATAAAGCACGTAATAAAAAGTGGTCGGACAGCGTATTGAATCGCAATCCGCATAGTTACTATTGCAAAGTAACACTGACTGTCCATTTATTTCTCGAATGCATCGCAATTACATTGATTGGTAATGATAATGTTCCTTCCTGGTGGTATATATTCATTGGTACACTTAGGGATATTAGAATGATCGATCCACTCTCATGAATGAGTCGTATGATTCATATGTTAAAAATCGTTAAAATGATATGATGTTTAATAATGTATTTTTTACGTTTTTCTGTATAAGACAAATATATTCAACATTTTTATTATCAATTAATTAAATTTTTAACTAGTATAATCTACATTGAATTAATACAGATCTCGATAATCCATAGCACTGTGATACATTTTGAAACAACTCTCTACTAATTGTAAGACGAAAAACAAGAATGTACTGTATTTTATAAAGGTTAAAGAAGATTTTATTTAAATGATATACATAATGTATAAATATGTATGATATATGTATATATAATATTTATGTTTAATATATATAATTAATCAAAAGTATTACTATTATTAATGCAATTATAATTATTTACAGCAATTATTTCCATTAATTTTTGTATTAAATAAACCTACAAACGTTAAATAAGAAATCGAGAGATAATGTAAAGACTAATATGTAGGGGAAC
>NW_011961036.1:0-2212 GCF_000949405.1 Vollenhovia emeryi
TTATTATTACATCAGTATTTTCAGATACGTTTACATCACGAAACAACTTCTTTACAAGAAACTATAATTCGTATAAGATCAAAAAATACCAAATTAGTTTTATTTCAGGGTCAATAGATTTCATAAGCTTTTATTTATGCGATCAGACATACCTATATGCATCTTTATACATTTTATTTTCTAATAAGCCAAAGATTTTAATATATTTTCGAGTAATATAAAAACCGATAAGTAATATTTAAGTTTATAAAAAATTATATTTTCTCACTCTTGCTGTGCAAACGTATATGTATTTATATATGAACTTGTATATACATGTACATGTACTTTTGTTTATTTAAAATACAAATACATATACTTTTTACTAAAGACTATCACAAAGTGCTAAGCATGTTTAAATAAGTTTACATATAAATATGTAATCACCCAGCGTATACACCAAGAAGACTACCGAGAAAAAGGTACAAAGAAGGCACCTGCGACGAAAAAAGATTTGTACCATCGATAACAATTTTATTTTAATGTAATATCGCTGATGATGGCTCGAAGCGGGAGCCGAAACATACGGTTTTTGTTAATCAAAATGTTGCTTTGTTAGCATTCCACGCACTAATTACCGCGTTTGTACTCTCAATGCCCAATTTACTTCATTGTTAATTTTTACCTTTTCGAGAGTCATATAGGAATTTTTTTATTTTAAATATGTAATATTTATGTTTATAAGAAAATAAAAGTCTCACGTTGCGAGGGTTTATTTTAGCTCCATTATTTTTTTTCATATTCAGTTGTATTCTTTTATTTCTTCCTTACAGAAACGTCTTTGACTCTTTATGCTATATAATGCAATTAATTGATAAAAATTCTCTTAAACACATAATGCACTTATGTTTTGAGGTTATTGAAGCTACTGAAGCTGCGCATACTGGTGCGCAGGTGACGTCTTAGATCACGCCCACTAGAGGAAGACAGATACCCAAATAAATTGGTGTTGTCTTTTTTCCTCAGGAGGATGCCCCCACCTAGGGTTCCACTGCCTCATAAGCAGTCTATCTTTTATATGTCTATGTATGAGATATTGAAACTTATCCCCTTTGTTGATGGTGGCATCTTCATGTATCTTTTTGAACTGTGACCAAAAGGGTAGCCATTCTCTAACGTCTCCATTGAATCTTCTCAACTCAATTTTAGGCAATTTCATCGTAGCTTTGGCGTTGATGTGATGTGCTTCAGGCGTCAGATTCTCCATACTATCCCCGGCATTGTTCGTGACGGTGGGTAAACGCGTCATAACTTCCATCCGTGCACGTATATATTTGCGTTTGTACTCGTCATTGCTCTTTATTTCCGCTTCGATTGTCTCTTCCTTCACATCTTCTGCCCTTATCAGGTGCGTGATATAAACTGAGTTAGCGTCCTCCAAAGCCTTGTTCTTATCTTCGAGAACATGGAGAATGTATAAGGAGACCGAACTGCCCATAATCAGAGTGGGCCAGCCAGTCGTTCTGAAAAGAGATTACTGGGAGCGCTGTCATCAACTAACTGCATTCGCATTCGAACGTGACACATGGTTGTCATATGCATGAAGCTTTCGTGGTTATCACGAGACACGGCAGTGTCTCGCGCCAAGTATAAGCGACTAAGTATAAGCGACAAGCTAAACCACGCGCGCGACACCGACCGTGTAAGTTTACGCGAGTACACGAGTTGACGGGCCCTCAGAATTTCGGATCTCAACAACGGCTGTTCCGACGAAGTTGAGACTGCGCTTAATCGATAGCTTGGGTACGATTTGCATAATAAAAGTGTTTTTACTTTTCTCCTACGTGCCCCATGAGTGGAGATATTGCAATGCAAAGTCCGCGGTTGTGAAATCAAGATTAAGAAACGTGGTCGTCGTCGTCAACCACCAAAATTCCATTTCATATTTCTGCCGCACGTGGCGCTCGCAAGCGCAGCTGACGTGACTGACGTTACGTTACCGACTTACGAGCGCCCGTAAATAGAGTGAACCTAACCTTTGTGCCGATTTATCACGAGACACGGTAGTGTCTCGTGCCAAGTATAAGCGAAAAGTTTTAAAGTGACAAGCTAAACCACGCCCGCGACACCGACCGTGTAGTTTACGCGAGTGCGCGAGTTGACGGGTCCTCGGAATTTCGGATTTAATATAATAACGTGTCTCGTGATGTCTCGTGATTGATGATATACAGGG
>NW_011961037.1:0-2212 GCF_000949405.1 Vollenhovia emeryi
GGTTAGGGAAAGATGGCGGTGATAATGAAGTTCTAGCAACGGCCTGAAGGGGCGCATACGGCGTTGACGTATTTTACATGTGTAAAAAACTAAGGACGTAAAATACCTAGTATTTTACATGTCTAAAACCGTGTAATTTACATTGAGTATTTTACGTGCCCAACCCTGGTGAGTGGTAACTCGCCTTCGACACGGTCAAGTCTGATCACCTTGCCGTGTACCGAGATCTCAATAAAGTTCTCATATATCCTATCAGTGAGTGAGTTCTTTCCCGCCTTAGCATACCGGCTATCGGCTACGAAGTATTGTGGGCGCTTCAGCCGGGCCGTAATAATATCGACTGGCCCCACAATTGGTGACCCCGACGTGATCGCGCATCCGCGCCTTTCACGCTCGCATCGGCGGAACTGGGATCAACGGCGAGGCTCAGGTCTTTTCCCCCGCTTTCTGGGATTGACCTGCAGCGCGAAGAGGACCTCATCCACGCCCTATCGGCCCTGAGGATCCTCGGACTGCCCGAAATTGTGGCATCACCGACGCCTGGGCAAGTCCATTATCGGGCCTTCCCGAAACTTCGGGCGAGTCTACTACCGCCCGAGGGAGGCCATTTTGGGTGACGCAAGAGCGGTCGTTCTCCATCCACGGACTCAAGTCGACGGGATTCCGCCCGGTGGTATCTCCGGCGACGCGGCCGCACCTGGTTAAGGGCGCACCCAGGTCAGTGCACGATTTGTGCCGGCGTAGTCATCCCGGCGGACGCGCATCCCGCGCAGTCATCCCGACGGACTTCTTCGTGCCGGCGTAGTAATCCCGGCGGACGCGCATCCGCGCAGCCATTCCGGCGGGCATTGCCGTGCCAGCGCAGCTTTCGCGCTTACGCAGTCATCCCTGCGGACGCGCATCTTGCGCAGCCATACCAGCGGACATCTCAGGTTCGAGCAGCATCACCTCCTGCAGGGGACGACGCCCCTTCGAGAACTTCGAGACCGTCGAGGCACATGCTGTGCCTTTCCTTGGTATTTCTCCTTTGCTTCTTTTCCTTTTTCGCATTTCTCCTCGGTTCGCGGTCCGCGTCACATAGCTTAATTATGCCCAACGAAGACGCGCGCGTAGAAGCGTACCGAGTGCCGAAAATCCCGCCCTTCTGGCGGCAGGCCCCGGAAGCATGGTTCGTTCAAATCGAAGCATCCTTTCGATCCGCGGGTATCACAGTAGATCGTACTAAGGCCGATTGCCTGCTTACCGGAATCGACGCCGAGACGATCACGCATGTCCTAGACTTAGTAACGGCGGACCCACCGCCGGATAACCTGTACAAGCAGCTCAAAGACCGGATTCTCGCGACATTTGCGGTCTCACCGGAGGCCCGTTTACGGCAATTGTTAAAGGGTCAGGTACTGGGGGACCGGAAGCCCTCACACTTATTGAGTCAGATGAATCAGCTCAACGGCGGGCAATGCAGCCCTGCCGTAATAAGATCTCTTTTTCTAGAGTTGTTACCCGACGCGCATAAGACCATTTTGGTCGCAATGAACGAATCTGACCCCCAAAAATTAGCAGAAACCGCGGACAAGCTTGCGGACATTAGTAGTCCTAGTTCCGCGGTCGCCGTTATCGCACCAAATAAAGAATCTAAAAGCACTCGTCCTAAAGCTCCTTTGAGCACTGACGAACGGATCAGTAGGCTTACTAAGCAGATCCAGTCTTTGAGCACCGCGTTCGCAAAAATGCGACGCGAACGATCCACATCCCGTACGCGTAATAAATCTAAGCGTGGTGATGAAGCAGATAAGTCTGATGTTAAGACAGACTACTGCTACATTCACCGTAAATACGGGAAGAAAGCCACGTCCTGCCGCAAGCCTTGCTCGTGGAAAGATGACGCGGCGGAAAACTAAACCGCTCTCCCCGCGAAGAGACGGTCGGGGATTTGGGGCCGAAACAAAACCGTCTTCACGTTTTTGATCGGACTACCGGTCAACGGTTTTTGGTTGATACGGGCGCGGAGATATCTATACTCCCAGCGTCCCTGCGCGATAAAAATACGCCTTCTGAATTAAAACTTTTCGCAGCTAATAATACTGTGATTAATACGTTCGGCGAGCGTCTTCTTACTCTAGATCTAGGCTTGCGGCGTCCTATCGTGTGGAAATTTCGCGTAGCGAACGTGCCCTTTGCGATCCTCGGTGCAGACGTGTCGACGCATTATAAG
>NW_011961038.1:0-2213 GCF_000949405.1 Vollenhovia emeryi
CCACCATGGACTTGATGGGACCGATGAAGGAATCATACGACGGATTGCGCTACGTGATGACCTTCACGGACGATTATACGCATTTCGCAGCAGTGTACCTGCTTAAGACAAAGGCGGAGGCATTTCAGTATCTCAAAGTTTATGAGGCAATGGCAACTGCCAAATTTAACTGTAAAATTAGCAGGTTCGATGTGACAACGGACGCGAGTATCTCTCGAATAAAATGAAGAGATATTTTGACATGAACGGAATTTTGTACGAGTTGACAATTCGGTACACACCACAACAAAACGGGGTGGCTGAAAGACTAAATCGAACTCTGTGTGATCGAGCTCGATGTCTCCTGATTACTGCCAGTATGGATAAAAGATTCTGGTCAGACGCAATAAGGACGTCGGCGTATCTAATAAATCGGAGCCCGACATGTGCACTGAAAGGAGGAATACCGGCAACACTGTGGTACGGGAATAAGTCAGACTTACAGAAATTAAGAGTTTTTGGGTGTATCGCATATCTGCGACTTCCTCAAGTATTAATTCACGGCAAGTTCGAGGCAAGAACTGTGCCTTGTAAATTGCTAGGCTGTGTAACAAACGGTTACAAACTATGGAATCTACGAGAAAATAAAGTAGAATACTGTCGCGACATAAAGTTCGACGAGAATAGATTTGAATTGGTCTGTACCGAATCGGAATACTGGTTGCCAACGTCGAAAAATGAAGTCGGAAAGGATGACGATGTCATTGAAATTTCGGAAGGTGACTCGGAGCTGTTCGAGATCGCAAGCGATGACGATGACCATGACGACGACGACGACGACGACGACGGAATACCAACTCAAGGTCAAAGACGTCTGGAAGAGAGGCCTGGAGGAATTCAAGAGCAAGCGGCAGTCCAACGTCGTACGAGCGCGAGAACAAACAACAAGCCTAAACCAAATTATGTGGTGCTGGCCTTCAACGCGGAAGCCTATGTATCGGGTGTTCCAATGAATTACGACGAGATCGACTCAAGGGACGATAGAAACGAGTGGATGGAAGCAGTGAAGGAGGAAATCGAGCTCTCAACAAAAACAAGACGTGGACGGTGTGTATATTACCCCCGGGTAAAAGGGCCATTGGTAGTCGGTGGGTCTTTACGACCAAAAGTGCAAGTGCCGGGCAGAGTGAACGAAAGAAAGCGAGATTTGTGATAAAAGGTTGCTCGCAACGACCCGGATTTGACTTTAATGAGACATACGCGCCGGTGGCACGACTTACGGCCTTGTGTGTATTGTTGAGTGTGGTGAATGCGCGGAATTTGAAAGTAATTCAGCTAGACGTGAAAAACGCGTTTCTTAATAGTAAACTCAGCGAAGAAGTCTACATGAAGGTGCCTGAAAGGGTTAAGTCGAAGGGTAACGAAGTTTGTAAATTAAACAGGGCGTTGTATGGTTTGAAACAGGCTCCTCGTGCCTGGTATGGGACCTTCAATGCTTTCATGCAGACTTTAGGCTTGAAAAACTCTATCGCCGATAGCTGTTTGTACCTAGGAATTTTCGGGAATGACTATGTTTACTTATTATTGTACGTGGACGACATTCTAATTACAGGTAACAGCGAAAGGAAAATCCAAGCGATAGAATCGGCTTTGACGGAAAGATGTCTAATGAAAAACTTGGGAGAAGTAAACACATTCCTGGGTATTGATATTACCAGGACTCGCGACGGTATTTACTTGACACAAGGCTCCTATCTTCGTAAACTGCTGGCGAAATTTGGTATGAGCGATTGTAAGCCAATACGTACACCGATGGAAATTAATTTCGGGAGAGAAGAGAGTAAAGAGAGAATGAAAGAAAAGTATCCATATCGCGAACTAGTGGGATGTCTAATGTATCTTACGCAAACTACTAGACCAGATATTAGCTTTGCGGTAAATTACCTGAGTAGATTTCAAAATGAAAAGCATTGGAAGGGTTTGAAAAGAATATTGCGTTATATTCAAGGGACTTTAGATTACGGTTTGTTTTATAAAAAGGGTAATCTAGATATAAGTCCTTCACTTGTAGGTTTTGCGGATGCCGATTGGGGTAACGGAGAAAACAGAAAGTCAACTTCGGGGTTTGTTTTTCAATTATACGGGAATACTATCTCCTGGGGGACAAGAAAACAAAACACCGTGGCCCAGTTGTCAACCGAAGCGGAGTATATGGCGTTAGCTCATTGCTATAA
>NW_011961039.1:0-2213 GCF_000949405.1 Vollenhovia emeryi
GCGATGAACTCCTTGGCGTTGTCCGAACGTACACGTGTAATCTTGTGTCCTGCTGCATTAGCTTCGGCGATGACATCCTGCATGCAATCTGCGATACCAGCTTTTGATTTCATTGTATATACGAATAACATACCCGTACAATCATCAACGAAAAGCCCCATGTATCTAGCTTTACCGAAGGATTCATCTGACATCGGGCCACATATATCAAAATGTATAAGCGTACCTGGTTTGTCCGCTCGAGTGTTCGAATCATTGAACGTTTTTCTACAGTGCTTGCCAAAGACACATGCCTCGCAGAACTGGTCAGCTTCCTTGTCAAGGTTTGACTTACCAGTCACTTGCATACCATCGACTGCCGAACCATCAGCCAGTTGTCGTCTTGCTTTGTAATTGGCATGTCCGAAACGTTCATGCCACACCTGTTCGTTGACTGCTTCAGGAGAGACTGTATTTGCCGATGCATTCACTCTTGTCTCAAAATCCATAGAGTAGAGACCATCCGATATTCGAGTGCCACAAGCAATTACTTTATTTCCGGACACCAACTTGATGCCAGTCTTGCTTAGTCGAGCCTCGATACCGTTGTCAGCTGCTGCGCCTACACTCAGTAGATTCCTGGCTATATCAGGTACAAATAAAACATTACATAACTTGTGCTGTACCTTTTTACCATCGATCGTTGCAATCACATCAATATTTCCTTGTCCGAGTGCGTAAATAATCTGATTATTCCCGACCGTAACTCTAAACTGTCCTTCTTCAAAGGATTCGAAGCCGTACATCCACTCGCGTCGATGAGTCATATGATGAGTTGCTCCTGAGTCCGCAAGCCAATTGTCTTGTAACTTCTCCTGAGAATGGTCGTCTGCTGTCACAAATGCTTGACCAGAAACTATCGCTGCTGTGGTTTTTTCTTGTTCTTTAGCCTGCTCAGCTTTCCATTTTCGACAGTCACGCTAGATGTGGCCAGCCTTCTTACAATGAAAACAGGTTCGTTTTTCTTGCCTCTTCGAGCCCTTATATGACTGACCTTTGCCCTGTGTCACCAAAGCGTCGCCTGTGTCTCTATTGGCTGCAGTACTAGACACGTTGGCCTCGATTAGCATCAACTGCTCTCTTAATTTGTCGAACGTTAGCGTTACACCAGAGGCAGCTTGTATGTAGTAACTCGACCTGAAATTATCAAACCTCGGTGGTAAATCGTTAATTAGTTTTGCAACCAAACCTGAGTCTGACATTTCCTCGCCAACTGTCTTCAATTTTTGACGAATTACAGCCAGCCGAGCACAGTAGCTTGCAATGCTTTGACCTTCCTCGAAGCGCATCTGATGGTACTCTTGGTTAAGCATTTATTCTCGTTCGTTTTCGTCTTATAAATTGACTGAATCTTAAGCCATACGTTCCGTGAAGTCTCACAATCTCGAATTGCTGCATGATCGTCGTAGGACAATGCACATGTCAGCACCCGTAACGCCTTGCCGTCTAACCTCGTCCAAGTTTCCTTTTCACCAGACCCCGTTGGGCACTGAAGCGTGCCGTCGACAATGCTTGTCGCACCAATGCTTTTCAGGCAGGAACGTACCTCATACTTCCAACGCTGATAGGTATCCTTGGTCAACGGTGGTAACTTCAAATCTTCCGTCGTCATCTTGTGACACGAAACTGGCAAAGGAAATTGACACGCGAGAGAGAGACTCAGTTTTTACGAAGCACTCCAAGATTTTTCTTACTAGCACCGTACTGGGCCCATAACCTGATGGGTATATTTAATGCTAGTGTACAGTTTAGCTTCGGTTTATTGTGGTAAGGCTTACAAAAAGGAAAATGAGATTGAGACAATACTCTGTCGCAGTAACGGAAACGTGATAAAGTTCTTTATCGCAAGTCATGAAGAAGAACTTTGAGTAACTCGTTACATAGAACGGAAAACATACCATAGAATGTATGATCAAGTTAGTTTATGAAATTGACGGTAGATCGCACTACTCTCTACACATGTAATAATACTGACATCTAAAAACTAAGAGAATTGTTTTCTTCTAATAACAACCCCAAAATTACCACCCCTAATTAAAATTAAAGTTTACACACGAATTAGAAGAACACAATTCTCTTAGTTTCTAGAGGTCAGTATTATTACATGAAATAATCAATTAATTACCAATTGTGTGTGTGTGTGTGTATGTGTGTGTGGTATAGAAAACTTACCT
>NW_011961040.1:0-2214 GCF_000949405.1 Vollenhovia emeryi
AACCTAATCAAATTCATGTTTAATCAATCTATACATTTTGTTGTTTCGAGCAATTTTTTAGTTACAAATACATCTGCTTTGTTAATTCAATCACGATCTATTCGAGGCAACAGATTCTACCTACAATTCAAACAAACGTGTTCGTGTACCAAAAAAATATTTTGTTGTAGTAACTGTACATTGTTGTATTGAACTGTCTATTTTGATAGTTTGGATAATGCTTTGTTTGCACTAAGAACAAATTATTTCGTAAAATTTCAAAATATTTATTTGAACGTATGTGACTAAATAATTTAGTGAGGTCAAACAAATTTTGCTTTTTTCAACCATATTTTTTTTTCAGTGTAGGACCTGCGATCGCACCGTTCTTGAAAAGAGTCAGAGTGTCCTTTCGGGACATTGTCCTTTTCAGAGCCTTTGGAAAGTGCGTTCGGCTCGCTTTCACGCGCCTCCGAGCGTGTTAGCGAGACATTTAAAATTGCTAGTTACGTCATTCCATACCTCCACGTCTGGGAGCCCTATCCGTCGGATCCCGTCAATCTCTATTTTCCTTCCGAAACTTATTCCAAGAGGTTTTGACGTAACATAAACGTAGCTCCATTTTGTTTCGCAGTAATAATTGAAATACACTTTTAAGAGTTTCTAAATGATGCTCCACAGTTTCTGACACGACTAAAATATCATCCAAATAAATAGATATGTCTCCCGCGTCCACTAAATCTTGAAATACTTCAGAAACAAAACGTTGAAATTTAGATGGACCGACTTTAAGTCCAAATGGCATTTTTACAAACTCATAGTGTCCTAATGGAGTAACAAATGCAGTATATTTAACTGATTCATCGGCCATTTTGATGTGGAAAAATCCATTTCTTAAATCTAACTTACTAAAATATTTTTTGTTTGACAAAATCATAAGTTGATCTTCTATCAACGGCAAGGGATGATTATCTCGCAATAACATTTTATTTAATGTGCGGTAATCCACACACATCCGTAATTCACCGTTTTTCCTCTTGACTAATACTATCGGTGACGCATACTCAGACTCGCTAGGTCGAATAATATTTTGATCGAGAAGTTCATTCAAAAGACATCTAAGCTGGTCTCGCTCTGCATAAGATATTTGTCTAGCCAAACAGTGAAACGGTTGGGGGTTGTTCAGCTTAAGCCTCAATTCGGCCTTCACATTTGGCGCATCCGGTCGAATTGGAGAGACATAATAATCATTTAATAGTTCACGTAACTCAATTTTGGCCCAACCTGGCATCTGTTCGTTTATCCTGCAATTATTCATAATATTACTGTCAGAACAATCTATATTCATAATAGCGCTAATTGGGGAGGGGGTAAAGATGGCGAGGAGGAAAGACGTACAGTGAGAAGGCGGAGTGAAAAAGGTAGTGAAGGGAAAGGCTGGAGAGGAGTGATCGGGAGATGGAGGAGGTGATTGAAAGAGGAGACGGAGAAGTGACAGTGGAAATGGAGGAGAGAAGAAAAAGTGAAGGATAGGAGAGTAACTGAAGTGGAAAGTGAGATGAGTTGGCATGAGTCGGCAGTCAGGAACGAGGAGGACGGAAGTGGTGGGGGAGAACGGAGGTGATCGAGAATCGATACGGAGAAGGAAGAGGATCGGACGGGAGGTTCGAGAGATCGATGGAAGTGGTGGTGGGGAGTGATGAGGCCGAGTGCGAGAGATCGATGGACAGGAGAGAAGGCGATTGGTTGGTGAAATCGAGAGATCGAAAGGGAGGAGAGAGGAAACGGAAGCAGGGTGATGGAAGGCAAGAGAAAGTGAAACGAGCGGAGAGAACGAAAGATGACAGGCGAAAGGCGAAAGGAGCGTACAAAGAGGAGACGGAGGAGCGGACAAAGCGGAGGAGAGGAGAGAGGAGGGAGAATGGACGAGAAGAGAGGAAAGTGGCAAGAGAGAGGTGAGCGGGCAGAAAGCAGGAGAGGAACAAAGGAAAGAAAAGGAAAGGCAGGCGTGGCGGAGAGAGAGAACACGAGAGGAAGAAGAACGGAGAAGAAGACGGACAGAAGGAGGAGAGGACACGAGGGGGAGGAGAGAGGAAGGAAGAGAAGGTAGCTGTGGCGGAGAGAAGAGAGGAGGCGGAGAAGAAGACAGAGATGGAGGAGCAGGGAGAGAGAAGGAAAGGACTGGAGGGGAGAGGAGAGAGATCGAAGGGAGAGGAAAGGCAGAAGGTGGTCGAA
>NW_011961041.1:0-2214 GCF_000949405.1 Vollenhovia emeryi
ATATATATGTATACCTACGATATACGATACATATTACAAATAACATTCTGTTGATATTCTGTTATATCAACAGAATATCCTCAGTATATACCATTGGTATATTTTCAGCACATACTATGTATGAGAAAAAGCGGACATTAGTGCATTCTCACTACGTACTCAGTACATCATAGAACATATTCGAAAGCTATGAGAATATACGTAATATACTGTTGAGATATTCTCAGAACTTTCTCAGTATCTAGGGGAAGCCCGGGCAGCGCGGATGTGTTAAGGTTTGACTTGAAACAAAAAACAGTTAAAATTAAGATCATAATTTTTTTTATTCTAAAATCTTCTTAATACAATGAACGTTCAAATAAAACAAGAAAAACATAAAGAACTTAAACATTTATATTTCTTTGGTATCGAAAACTAAAGTAGGAAAATTATCCGCTTTGCCCGACCCCTCTGGGCAAAGCGGATGGGTCACTCGGGCAAAGTGGATGGAGCAAAAAAATCCAAACAAATCACTATAATTAATCTTGACAATCTTCACAGAAGTAACTGCCCACGTCCTCTGTATGCAGTGCAGACTTCATGTGCCCATCTGGTGCACTGGCTGCACTGGATCCAGTCTTCGGACGGCGGATCGGTATAGTTTTCAGAACACACCAAACATGAGAACTGTGTATTCTCCTTATGTTTAGCAAAGTTCGTTCCTTTTTTAGCTCGTTTCCTTTCACGGCTGCAACTAGAGCCAGCTCTTTCAATTAACTTCCTTTTTTGTCATTAATTTTATTAAACTTACAAGCTTGCTGTTTTCTTATTTATTCTGCCGTAAGCTTTTGTTTTTTCAATAATTGTGTGGCATGTTCCCCTCCTCGCGTGCTCCATGGGTACCCGCGTGGCCAGGCCTGCTCTAAATATATTTTTTATGTTGCAGAGAGATGTGTCTCAATTGAAAAAATTCTGGTCCAATTTAAAACAACAAAATAAAAAAGTGTTAACGGTTGAGAGGCAGTCACGGTTTCTCACCGGTGGAGGTCCAGAAAAGAATGTTGGTGAAGTAGATCCGGATGTCATTTCAATTGTACCAAATTTGATGCCAACCGCACCGACAGTATTTTCAAGCAATTTGATGACAAAAGAATCAACAGGTACACTTTGAGTCTTTATAAATTTGTAACCTTAATAAACCTATTTAACCGAATTAACATTAATGTAATTGATTATTTCAGATAAACAAAAGAGAATTCTCGAAGCAGTAAAAAGTAACAAAATTTACGAAATTTACGAAGAAGATGAATTATCAATATTGGACAAAAGTAAGTACAAAATTATTAATTACAAGTTATACTTTTAGCAAATTACTTACATAGGATTAGTTTTATGTGTAATTATAACTTTTAACACTTATGTATTTTTTATTAGATGCTACAAAGAATACTAGTGACAGTCGCAGAGATACACTCGACCTGAACGATGACATACTATTTCACTCGACTCCTCCATCGGACGAGGAAAATACTGCTCCGTTAGGTAAGATAATATACAAAATTTCTTTAAAAAAAAGTTAAACCAAATAAACATGTAATATATAGTACATAGTATATTTTTTACACAAGTTACAATTTTATTTTCCAGTAGACGAATGAAAATGGAAACGGATCTTGCAAACAAGATGTAAAGAATCTCCAAATTCGGCAAAATTAATGAAGTTGGACAAGTCATACAAGGCAAAAAGAAATGGAGATTGCGGAAATTAAAATTCAACATGAAATAGAAATAAGTCAGTTGAAGAAGGAATGTGAGGAGTTTATAAATAAACTGACTCGGGAGAAATTACTTTTAGAGAAAAAGGAGTTGATAGAAAGAGTAAAATTAGCAAAATTTCGAGCACAGAAAGAGATGTACCTGTAAGTATAAAATTACTTATTTTTTAAATAATTTTTAAATAATTACATTGAATTAACCTTTTTGTGTTATTTGCAGGGGAGTACATTATGTTTCCGATGACGAAGACGTTAACCAAATGTTCAATGACAATTAATGATTAGGTCAGACCCTTAGTCTGACCTAATCATTACTTCTTAGACTAAAGCTTTGCGATTTTATTGTTTATGTGGTAAGTATAAAAAATTCTGTAATGTTAAATGATGTTATGTATCATTGTGAGTGTTTGGGAAATTTCCTCCCTTTCGAATCTCGTCATGAGATCGAAAGATCGCGAAA
>NW_011961042.1:0-2214 GCF_000949405.1 Vollenhovia emeryi
GACGCGCCGGGCGGGCGGGGGACCCCCCGAACTATCGATCCGCGATCGTGGAAAATTCGGAGCAGCCTGTTGCGAGTTGTGTAAGAGTGAGGACCCCGGTCTACCGCTGCCGCCGTTTTCCCGCCCACGAGTGCGAGTTCCCGCGGAAGCCCAGGACGAGCCGTTGCCGCCTGCCGATCCCGGGAAAGCCGCGGCGCCGGTGAGATCCTCCTCCGTCCGTTTCGCCCCGAGCGATTGCGTCCGGGCCCGGGTTGTTCTGTCGCCGCCGGGAAAATCTCGCGTTTGGTGTCGCCCGGGCTACGGCCCGCCGGCTTTAGATTTTCGTTGGTGTCCCGGTCGCGGCGACAAGCAACCGCGGTTCCCCGGAGCCTGCAGGGCACAGGCCTCGCGTGAGAGTGTGTGTGTGTGTGTGTGAGCGTGTTCGAGCCGAGGGTCGCAGTCGCGTGGAGTCGAGTCGCTCTGGAGATTCGCGGTGCGAGGGTTGCGTTGTGCGAGACCACGCGGGGTACGCATGCCGCGGGAGTGTCGCGTACATGCGTGGCGTGAAGGAGTCGCGACGACCGAGAGAGCGTGAACGGCGGTGTGAGAGTTTGCGATACCCCGTGCCGCTTCTGCCGTTGTCGGTGGCGGGTTTCGCGAGGACGGCGCGTCCGGAGCGGGATCCCCTGCCGACCAGCGCGGCCGGCGCGGCCGGGAGCGAGCGAAAGGCTCGCCGTAGTTAGCCGTCGGGGACCGCCCGGCGGAATTTACGTTTTGCACGTCGTTGTAAGACGGGCCGATCCGTCGGCCCGAGTACCCAGTCTCGCGGGCAAAGCGCCCCGGCCGAGTGTTGCGTGTCCGACGGTACTCGTACCGTTCGCGAGAGAAATTCCTGTCAAGTGCGTGTCGTCCGAGTAGGGTTTATCGCGTATATAGAATTTCGGCCGTTGAGTTCGCGCCGGATGATTCAGGGTCGCCGAGAGTATCGCGGCGTGTTGTTCTCCCCCGATCACGGGGCCTGTAATATTGTCACTTGCGACGCCGCCCGTTAGAGCGGCCACTCCACCGGCGTGTTAACGCCGCCTTCTATTAAACCCGTTGTTGTTTATATTAATTATTTGAGTTTCTTTTCGTGTACGTCCCTCTTCGTGTGTCTCGTCCGTCGTGTGAGTCCCTTAAGTCCCGTAGCCTCTGGAATCTTTAGCGGCAACCACCGCCCCGCCCCTCTACCGTTAGGCGAGCTAGCCTGCCCGTGACGAGGGCCGCTCCATCCCGTTCGTGCGATTTCGCGGATTTCGCGACGTGACGCGTGAAAGACCGCGTCTGGCGCCCAATCTTCGTTTTTCGCGTGGAGTTTTCGGCTCGCGGCACGGTACGCGCGGAGCTCCCGAGATCCCGCTCCTTTCCAGCGCGTTATCATTTCCCCTTGGTTTTTGCCGACGACTCGATCCGTCCGCATCCCGCGCTTCTCGCGCCCGGTGACCGCACTCCCCGTCGTCGGCGCGCCTTCGCCTTAAGATCCACGCGCGACCGCGAGAGCGGGACGGCAACACCCGTCCGTCCGCGTACAACGGGAGGGCGGAAAAGAAAGAAAGGAAGAGAAAACCTCGTCGCAGTATATATTTTATCTCTTTAATGCACATCCACATATCACGCAGATTGCTCCAAAACGGTAACACCTTGCATAATTACGATGGAAACAATGTCTGCATTGTTGTAAATGCGCGCATTCTGCGAATGGCATGTGGAGAGATATATCACGAGACACGGTAGTGTCTCGCGCCAAGTGTAAGCGTAGCTAGTACACGCGTGCGAGACCGACCGTGTAAGTTTACGCGAGTACACGAGTTGACGGGCCCTCAGATTTTCGGATCTCAACAACGGCTGATCCGACGAAATTGAGACTGCGCTTAATCGATAGCTTGGGTACGATTTGCATAATAAAAGTGTTTTTACTTTTCTCCTACGTGCTCCAGGAGTGGAGGTATTGCAATGCACAAGTCAGATTTGTTAAACTTTGGATTAAGAAACATCTTTGTCGTCTTCGTCCCGGTCGTCGTCGTCGTCGTCGACCAGACCAGTATTTTCACTTGACTTTTCACTTGACCACGTTGCAATTGACCACGGTCCCGATTGGCCACGTTGCAATTGACCACGGTCCCGATTGACCACGTTGCAATTGACCACGGTCCCGATTGGCCACGTTGCAATTGACCACGGTCCCGATTGGCCACG
>NW_011961043.1:0-2214 GCF_000949405.1 Vollenhovia emeryi
AAGGCATAATGCGATCTGTGGAGGTTGAAAAAATATATAAAGTAACTATTAATGTAACTATTAAATTAGTTACTAGTTATCGAAAAAATGTAACTGAGTTAAGTTACAGTTACAGATGTAGAGAAAGTAACGAAGTTAAGTTAAAACACACTATTAATTAAAAAAAACCAATCCACATATGATATTAATTGCTTTTCTCTGATTTTAGTGCTCGAGGTTGTAACAGAACAAAGAGGTGGAGATTTAGAAAATTTGCACACAGTCTGTTATGATAAATACAAAAAGTTTGAACGGCCCAGTAACGAAAATGGTAAATATGCTGTTATTAGATCAGGCATTCAGTATCTCTTTTGTGTACGATGTAAAATTAATGTCATTCGAAAAGCATAAAGATGCATATAAAGCAAGACAGTTTGTATAAAAATAAATTTTTCAGTCATTGATAATTTTTAATAATTGACGAATCTTTTATAGAATCTACTAATTACAAGCAAGAATGTGAAACAGATGCTACGTTCGAAATATCAAAAAAATCGACATGGCAAGAGCAAAAGATTTTATTTTTAAGAGCCCTAATCTGTATCAAGCGAGATCCTGTGAGTAGAAATTAATGAAAATATTCAAACGATTCGCTTGAAAAATCAAAATACTATCGTTTCGATTGATATTTCAGCAATTGACAAAATTAAGATTAAGTGCACACGCTATTAACGGGGTGTTATTAGGAGCAGTTTTCTATAATTTCGGCAACGATGCGGAAAAAGTGTTTGGCAATATTGCTTGTTTCTTTTTCTTTATGTTATTTTTATTCTTCGCAAATGCCATGCCAACAGTGCAAATGTGTAAGTGTTATAATATTTCATACTTTTACATATTCTTTTACGTATAAACGTAATGTATAATTTATGTGTTTTTGTTAGCAAATAACTACTCAGACAACCTTGTTAAAGTAAATTGTGTCAAATACTTACTAAAAAGTTTTAAAGTAAAAAGGCATCAATTTTGATACAAACTGTGTTATATCTGTTGGAGACAAATTGTCAGCAGAAATATAAAATCTGCTGTCATCAAAAACTGCATTGCGCAAACCTCACTCGGCTTTTTTGTGCCAATTTAATTGTAATTACATAATGTCCATAAACTTTTCCATTAAAACACGAGTTGATTGCAGATACAGATGCTATATTATTAGTACCAAGTTTGGAGCGAATTTAATGCCAATTTAATGTCAATTTGATGACAATTTGCTTATTGGGAAAATTATATATAGTACGATCTCTTTAATAATACTGACAGACTAAAAAAAGTAAAAGCAATTTCTTTAAGAATATTCTCAAGTTTGCGTGTTTATGATAAATGCATCTTATAAATTTCACAAATAATTATAGCATGTTAATCTGGTTGTAGTTCCTACAGAAGCGTCGGTATTCCTACAGGAACATTTAAATAACTGGTATTCTATGAGATCTTATTATAGTGTAAAAATACTTGCGGATCTACCGTTGCAGGTATGTTTCAATGCGTGTTATTGTTTGTTACGAATTATTTCCTTCACACATAAAATTCTAAATTTCAAATTAATGTATTGTCATCGGTTTTAAAATTAAATTAATTAAAGATTTATTCACTTTCTAGATATTGTGTACCTCATCCTTCCTATTTACAGCATATTATATGACGGGGCAGCCAATGGAATATGTTAGAATTCTACAGATGTGGAGCGTGTGTCTGTTAATTACAATTCTTGGACAAGCGATCGGAGTATTCGTAAGCGTAATTGTTGGCAGTGAGGTACTTCAAAGGCGTATTTTTTATTATTTTAATTAATATGCAATTATAAAAGTTAAAAAGTCAATAAATTAACGTTACATATTACAACAGTATATCGGAACAAATCACAGCTATAAGTATTTATATTATTTATAATAGTTAATTTTCCAATGTATTATATGTGTATATTGTGTGTGATCAACTTATACCATTCAAATTTGAATTTGATATTTTATACTAGTTATTCAATATGAGAAATAATGTAGACTAAATATAATTTTAGTTAGGTTTGTTTCTGATACCGGCAAGCAGTATACCATTGCTGCTCTTCGCCGGATATTTCGTGAAATTAAAGGACTTAGCGGCATGCTTACAGCCTTTAACCTTTATAAGCTTCTTCAGGTACAGACAATTTGTATACCACACAGTGATAAAAAATTACTG
>NW_011961044.1:0-2215 GCF_000949405.1 Vollenhovia emeryi
GAATCCGCGCCGACATGGCGACACCGACCGCCACCGGGTGGGTACACGCTCTCTCTAAGGAGGAGCTGGTAAAAGCACTGACCGAACGCGAACTACCGGTCGAAGGCAAACGCGACGAGCTCCGCGCCCGTCTCCTCGAACACGTGCGGAACGCGAAAGGGCTTCCCCCTTCCGACTCCGAGGACGACAGCCAGGACAACGAGGAGGAGGACGTCAAGGACCAGCCAACCGGAAAGGCAAAGAAGAGACTAGCCGAAACCGCAACCGTCCTAGACACAGTGCGGAAGTGGGGATGCCAATTCGATGGAAAGGACGGAGTCGCATTCCTGGAGAGACTGGAGGACCTCCGCCTCAGCTACGGCATGACGCCAGAGCAATTACGGCCATGCCTACCACTGCTATTCCGCGACTCGGCACTGCTGTGGTACCGCAACAATCGAGACGACTGGCAGAGCTGGAACGACTTTGAAACGTGTTTCAGACAGTACTACGTCCCAGCCGAATCCGAATTTGAACTGGAGGAAGCGATCGCCGGGAGGAAGCAGGGGCCGGGAGAGACCGCCCGCGAGTACACCACCGCCCTACAAACGCTCATGCGGCAACACGGGCACATGACGCCCGCCAGCCGACTTGAACGAACCTACCACAATCTGCGGCCAGAATACCACCTATACATACGACGGGCCGACTTCCGGACCATAGCGGAGTTACTCCAACGAGCAGACGAATACGAACGGGCCCGACGGTACGAGCAGAGATACCAGGCCTCCTGCTCCACCAACAAAACAGCTAAGCCGAGAACCGGACCGGATGCACACACGGCTGCTATATCACCGGGCTACAATCCACAAGACTGCTGCTGGGGTTGTGGACAGAGAGGACATGTGCGCCGATTCTGCCGACGACCACCGAAGCTCTTCTGCTCGCAGTGCGGGAAGGAGGGCGTGCTGACCCGAGACTGCCACGGGACCCGGGCGGGAAACACCGGGAGGGCCGAGGAGAAGTCAGGCACTCCCCGGCCCACCGACGAGGCGGGAACCGCAAGCGGCTCCTAAGGAACTACCTGCCTAACATCAACCCGGAACACGACGAAGCCGACCCCCGACCAATGGGACAGATTCGTATGTACGGGGAAGGGTACACGGTGCTGCTGGATTGCGGGGCAGTACTGTCGTACATATCACCGGCCGTGGCTGACCGCATCCGACACCACGGGCACCGCCGCCGCATCGCTACGGCCGTACACCTGGCCAACGGGCAGATCAGCCCGATCACGGAAGAAATCCGCGCTGACGTACAGCTGGGACTACACCGAGGGAGCCACACGTTCCACGTCCTCCCCGGGCTCACCGTGGACGTAATCGCAGGAATGCACCTGCTACGAAGAGCCGGATTCAGGTGGACACTACCCGGAGTCGCCTCCCTCCAACCGGAGGAACCGACCGGAATTGCCGAATGCTCCACCGAACAACAGCAACGACTAAAAATGCTGCTTGACGAGTTCCTGCCAAAATTCGAGAGTATCAAAGGGACTACGCAACTGACCGAACACCGAATCCGCCTACGCCCCGGGCAAGAACCGATACGCCAACGATACCGGACGTATAACCCGGCGATGCAAAGCATCGTGGACACCGAAGTGGACAAAATGCTAGAGGAGGGATGCATCGAACCGACCAGCAGCCCATGGAACTCCGGCATAGTATTGGCGCGGAAGAAGGACGGACGATACCGTTTCTGTATCGACTTCCGAAAAGTCAATGACGTTACCGAAAAGGATGCGTACCCATTGCCGCCAGTACAACACATCCTCGACCAACTTCGAGACGCACGCTATCTATCCACGATTGACCTGCGAAACGGATACTGGCAGGTACCGCTCCAGCCGGACAGCCGACCACTCACCGCCTTCGCCATACCAGGGAGGGGCCAGTTCCGGTTTAAAGTCATGCCGTTCGGACTCCACGCAGCACCGGCCACCTTCCAACGACTGCTGGACCGCGTCATTGGCCCAGACATGGAACCGAGGGCCTTCGCTTATCTGGACGACATAGTCGTGCTAGGACACACGTTCACCGAACACCTGAACAACCTGAGGGAAGTACTACAACGACTACTAGACGCCAACCTCCGCATTAACACCGACAAGTGCCACTTCGCCCGAGCGAGCCTAAAGTACTTGGGACATGTGGTCGACCGAGAGGGACTACGGACC
>NW_011961045.1:0-2215 GCF_000949405.1 Vollenhovia emeryi
CAAAACCACGCATTCTATTCATTTCCATCCTGACCCAACGGGAACATACGAAACCACGAGATCTCTCCATGTTGGAGAGGTTTCGACGATACAGTGTTGATACTGTTGGACCGTCCAATTCATGCAGGATTGTGTGTTTCCCAGATAGAAAAATAATGTCATGTTGCGCTCAGCATGCGGTCATACAGTGACAAAATATGATCGCACAAATGCATACAGATGCGTGCGCATATGCCATTCAGAAATTACTCATGTCATGATGTCAGCAAAATATCTCATATGATAGCATTATGATAACAAAACCTGATACATAACACACGCAATTGTACATCATTTTTGTGTATTTGTGCTCATGTCATATACATCACATTCTGATATTTAAAACGGTAATACGTTGCAGTTTAAGGATTGCATTCTGACAATTACATCACACACAATGAGTCTGTATACAGGGTGGACCATTTTAACATTTAATGGAAAATAACTCGACCGAAATAATAAAAAATGTTTCAGACAAAAGTTGTTTAGTTTCGAGGGGGCCATAAGACGGTACCATTGGTTTGACCTTGAAGAATTATTTGAAGGTCACAAAGGTCACACCAATTTTTTTAATGGCATTCCCTATTTTTTATTACATATTCTTGTAGCTGACCTCGAGAGCTTTCCAAAACGCTATAATAAAGTATTTTTTTATTAAGAACTTTTTGAGTTATTAAGGTTTGAAAGTTCCAATATTTTGACTTGACTGATAAATTATAAAATATTTTGTAAAATATTCATTTTTTTATCATCTTACCTTAATACTTTTTTGAACAGAATAATGAGACAAATCAGCCGGTGTAAAGAAAGCACACAATTGTTAAAAAAAATTCTTTTTATTACTTGTTACAAAATTGTGTGTGTTTTCTATACACCGGTTGATTTGTATCATTATTCTGTTCAAAAAAGTATTAAGGTAAGATGATAAAAAATGAATATTTAACAAGATAGTCTTCATGGCTTCCGGATGGTTGCCGCGTCCGTTTGCAGTGTGGTGCCGACGTTTCGCAGGCGTTGCAGTCTGCTTCATCAGGGCTGGGAGACTCTGATACTGAGCTCCCTCGCGTTGCGCTCGTCCTTTTATACTCGTTCTTGGGGGAAGGGAGGGGGTAGTCAGGGGGTGGGCGTGGTCAGAGGGAGGGGGGTCAGCCAATCCCGGCTGACGGTTTTTTAAAAAAAAGTTGCAATAAAAATTGTTCACCTCGAAGAGGGTCATCCATTAACATAAAGCTCGACTCCCCTGCACCACCCGGCTCCCGGGGGCGGGAGGGGGGGTGACTTTTAAATCTTAAATAGAAACCCCTAGTTTTTATTGCAGATTTGGATTCTCCGTAAAAAAATATGTAACTTTTGTATGAGACATTTTTTTTCGTTTCATGATAGATGGCGCTGTAATCGGCAAAAATGAAAATGAGTTGAAAATTGTTGAAAAATGGTAATATCTCAAGAAAATACACATCAGATTAGGAACATCAAAGTAAATTTTTTGATATTTTTGAAAATGCTATCATGTGACACCGTCTACCCTCCTGCAATGCATTCTTTGACTACTTTTAGCTTTACCCAGGAACAACGACGTGGACGTAGTAGCAATTTGTTCCCTTGTTCCCTTCGGGGTTCTTGATTTTGGTGAGTCCCCTTGCCTCTCACTATCTCGGGGTGCTTGATTACTGTGAGTCCCCTTGCCTCTTGTTGCGTAGCGTCTCTCACGAGTCGGACACGATGGGCGCGTTCCAGCGCATACACGCGATGAGTCAATAATAAAAATCGAACTTTACTCTGTCGTGCACGTGGGGGAAGGGCGGTGTTGCGTCGTAGAAGGGTCGTGCGCAACGTTTCTACGACGCAATGTGTGTACATGCGTATATGTACACACCAAAGGGCGATGACATAAGCGGCGCGGAACGCACGCATCGACACCGGCGACCGTCTGTCGACGCATCCGCGCAATCTTATTTACAATGATTGAGGCGGCGTGCGGTGCGAGTTCGAACTTGTACGGCGCCGGTGAGCTCGGGCGCGCGGCTTCCGTAATCCCCGCACCCTTTGTTTTCTCCGATGTCTGTGAGCCGCTGATCGACAATCGATAGGCGGACCTAAGGGCCCACCAATAAGATTTTGGGAAAACTTCCTGGAATCTTGGCGGGGGATCGCAGTACATATCATGATGTAACGA
>NW_011961046.1:0-2229 GCF_000949405.1 Vollenhovia emeryi
TGACCTTGAAGGTCAAGGTCGTAGGAGCTGGGTCCCCTATTCGGCACTTTTACCATTATTACAACTATTATACAGGGTGTTATGTAATACCCGCCTCACTTCGTATCGAGTGATAGAGCGGACTAGACTGAGTCGAAAAGTCCTGTACCACTTTGCAATTTTTGCAATAGTTAACGAGTTATTAATTATTAAAAATCGCTGTCTTAGGCTAGCACCATTGCCGCTTGTAATAAACAATTCTTCGCGCGCTTAGTAACGATCGATCGATGGACCGTGGATCGGTTGCATCTCGCCGCGCGTTTGAATTGGGCAGTGAGCTAGCCTAAGACAGCGATTTTTAATAATTAATAACTCGTTAACTATTGTAAAAATTGCAAAGTGATAGAGGACTTATCGACTCAGTCTAGTCCGCTCTATCACTCGATACGAGGTGAGGCGGGTATTAACACCCTGTATATACATATATTTAGATAAGATTATATACCATATATTATGTGTTACCTTGGTGTTCATTAAAACTTGTACTTTTATTTGGCACTTGGCAGTGTCCAAATATCGTTAGGGTTGCTCGCGAAACTTTTTTGTGTTAACAAAGTTCCATTATTACGACTTTTTTGTGATACGTTAGAAAATGTGTAATTTTTCAATCCAAAGTTCTCAGGACATTTTGGCATAGAAAACGCAATATCATTTGAAGAAAAGTTCTTTTCTGGAATTACTTTTCCTCCTGTAATATATCAGGTCTGTTAAATTACATTGACATTTTCTTTAAAATTATATTCAGACATGAGAAATAAAAGTTTGCACCAAAGTGGCCTTCACAAATATTTCCTTTCCATGTCAATCAAATGTATGTTTCTACAATTCATTTTTCACAAAATAAGTACTGTAATTCAAATTTTCTTCTTGCAAAGACTTACAATAACATTTTTATAAAAAGTCTACTTTATGTAAAAAAACTATATTTTGGAGAAAATAACTTTCTATCTAAAAAAAAATAATTGGATCTATACAAAATACCAAAAATGGAGTTACTTTGATGAACGAACTACAAATTTCCTTGTTAGAACAAGACGGTCTAAGCTACGATAAAGTAACGATAAAAATAACAGCTCATTCGTTACCACAAATTTGAAATAATATGCCTATACCGGTCAAGTCTACCTCTTGCGGAAATTGTACTGTAACAGTATTTAGCAATGATACCTTTTTTTTTTTTTACCCGGTGGAAATCCTCATGGACCGTCACCCGCCCCCTCTGGAGAAGGGGACGGGTGGTGTGTGGGACTCGTCTCCCTGGCACCTGGGAAGATGGCCCAGAGCCAGTAGTGCAATGGAGACGCCTACCGCACTAAAACCACCGGGGGTGGACTTCTTTGCGCTATTGGGGGCTGCCAAGGGAATGCAAAACTAGAACTGCTCGACAGCCCCCGCGCCACGCGTGTATGTCGTACGCGCACCTCTAGGCCTTGATTGTGAAGGCCTGGCCCTGAGAAGGGCCTTCTCCACCTCTACTAATTTGCGGCGGGGGTGCCACCAGGCCTCCCGCCGCGCCCCTCGTTGTTGTGGGGCGGGTGAGTCACAAGTCTCCAGCTTGTGCCCACCCCTAGGGTCCCGGACCTATCTTTCTCCTCCCCTTTGAGTCGCCTTTTACGACAGGCAGGGGCTACCCCGGGGCTATTCTTAAAGCGGCACCCGTACGCCTTAGCAATGATACCTGGTCGAACTTTGATTGCTAGGGGCATTTGCCTTGGCAACAATTCGTTTCCGTTACCGTTAAAGATAAAACAAAGGTAACGATTGTTAACAAGTAACGCGTTACTTCCCAACTCTAAAAATATCTTACAGATTTATGTAAAAAATGTACCTTTTGACTTCCATTTTTGAGTTTCTCGACTTTCTCTAGTTTCGCATTCTTCATCGTCACTGCTATATCGGTTATATGGAATGTGTGACCTTTTTCCTCGTCCACATTGTTCTTCATCAGTTGTTTGATAGTTCGCATCTGAAGCATTTTTTCGAGCCGATTCTAATGAAGCTATAAAAAAGAAAGGAAAATTATTTAGTCTTCATGGCTTCCGGATGGTTGCCGCGTCCGTTTGCAGTGTGGTGCCGACGTTTCGCAGGCGTTGCAGTCTGCATCATCAGGGCTGGGAGACTCTGATACTGAGCTCCCTCGCGTTGCGCTCGTCCTTTTATACTCCTTCTTGGGGGGGGGGGTAGGGGGGG